>NC_061515.1:10877500-11165000 GCF_022379125.1 Scophthalmus maximus | reverse complement strand
TGTGTGTGTGTGTGTGTGTGTATCTGTGTTTAAATGAGTTGGCAACATGTGCTGTTGCATGAAAAAGAGAGATAAGACATATGGGTCTCATCAGCTACGTCTAACAAAAAGGTGCATGCTGGCGGGTTTTTGCTGGTGCAAGCGCACATCATGGGTCTTCAATATATTATCATCACTGCAAAGTGTCCAATCAGAGTTTGTTTGTGTACCTAATGTCTCTGATGCAAGAGGAAGAGAGAGAGAACAAGTGAAAAAGAGGGGGGGGGGCTTGTATGCACATGGGAATTTAGTCCCCCTTCGGAAGAAAGGGGATTGGGTGAGGTCTGCTTTTTATTAGATCTTGAAAATGTATCCCCCATCCTACACCCCCTCGTTCTCCATCAGTCTTTACCTCTCAGTCCCTCTCTCTTTGCTTCTGTCTTTACCTCAAACCAGGGGAAAGACAGAACCGACCTTTTTATTGTAAAGACTTGGCGGGAGGGGCTCTGCTCTTTGAGGGGAGACAGACGACAAAGTTTTAACGGGAAAGTTCGATTTTTTTCCAAGAAAATCTTCAACGCCTTACGGGGAAAAGCCTCAGTTGAGGATGGAGCTTTAGCAGCAAGTGATACTTATATGAGGATATCAGCAGAGGACTGTTGTGCTATACACATTTATGAATATGTTTGGCTGCTACTTGTCAGCTGCTCTCCAATCAGCTGATGTATCACTCTGCCACCCGAATTAAACAGCTGATAGCGGGTTGGCTGACATCAGTGTTCTGCCTGTGCTTTATAAAACAAGGCTCCGTGCAGATGAGGGTAAAGCTCCAAAGCTAGGATAGTTTTGTTGGTTCTCCCTCAAGTTAATTATAGGTCTTTTTTTTTTAGTGTGAAGTGTTTTGGGGGAAATTTCAGGCTTTTAGGAAAGAAGAATCAACGTGGAGGAGTAAATGTGTGCCCAGATATGTGCACACACATTTATCTTTTCTCTCTTAGTGGTGGGAATGCACAAGTTATTGATGACAGTGGCCGTGGTGGATATTTATAGAGTTACAGATCCTTTATTACGGGTACAATCAGACTGACACGCGCACACACTCATGCACAGGGTACAAAATATCCACACGTGGTGAACATCTGTGTGTACTGTACTGGGTAATATCGGTCAGTTTCACATGTGCCTGATTATGTGTGTGTGTGTGTGTGTGTGTGTGTGTGTGTGTGTGTGTGCGTGTGTGTGTGTGTGTGTTGGAATGAGTGTGTGCGTGTGCATGGCTTCAGTGATGTTAGGCAGATGTTGTAATTCATGCCAGTGTAGAGTGGGGGGCTGATACGGTGATAGTGTGACAGATTAGTGATAAATTGCGTGTCTATAACTGGAGTGGAGAAACTTAGGAAAGCAGAATACTTTACTGCTCTTGTGTCTGTGTTCTACTCGTACAAATGTATTAAAATTAAATCTGCTTGGATATGATACAGATTTGTCGAGTAAGACAAGGTGTTTAAAGTTCTTTGCAGAAAAAAGTTGATTTAGCATGCTTACTGTTTTCCAAGTAATGTCAACAAACACCTACTGTACACCTGCTTTAATGCGGAAACTGTATTCCTGTGTGTGTGTGTGTGTGTGTGTGTGTGTGTGTGTGTGCGCGTGTGTGTGTGTGTGTGTGTGTGTGTGTGTGTGTGTGTGTGTGTGTGTGTGTGTGTGTGTGCATATGCCAAAAAAGAGAAGGTGTTTAATGAGGTGGAGACCCAGCTGGTCTTTAATAAAATAACACTGGAAAATATGTACAATAGAGCAAAGACACACACACACACACACACACACAGGCTTGCTGTTTCCGGGGGGCAAATGGTGTTTGAATGTTTGTTACAGGCTTTTTAAAGATGTTTCTGTTTGTTCTTGCTTAAGGGACAAATGTTTTCCAACCGCACAGTCAGAGTTAAAGGCCTCGATCCACATTACCACGGTTAATATCAGCTGCTACTGGGACCATTATGAAGAGTCTCCTTTATTCTCATTTTTCATGCCCTTGCCATTTCCTCCCTCTCTGTCTCTGTCTCTGTCTGTCTCTGTCTCTGTGTCTGTCCAGATAACAGGATGATGAAGGTTAACGGCACCAGAGAGCCTGTGGAGTTTAAATCGCACCAGTGGTTTGGAGCATCAGTCAGGACACACAAAGGAAAAGTGGTGGTGAGTGGACCTGATGCCGAAACACACTATTTTTTCCCTGTTATTTCTTTAAAGACTTTTATTTTAGTGGCCCTTTATGGGAGTATTTCTTAAAATGGGAATCAGAGTATTATTTGCTGTGTAGGCATGTGCTCCTCTCTACCACTGGCGGACGGTGAAGCTGAGTGGGGAGAAGGAACCTGTGGGGACTTGCTATGTGGCCGTCCAGAACTTCAGCGCCTACGCAGAGTATTCACCATGCAGGACCAGTGAGTCACTCTGCAGCCCCGTCTCCAACGGCACATATCTCCCTTTTATTGCTTTCCGTCATCCATCATCTCTCTTTCTCTCTCTCGCTCTCTCTCTCTCGCTCTCTTTCAGTATGAACACAAATTAACTAGTTAAAAAAAATGAAGATATGTTCCTTCTATACTGTATCATCCATCAGTGTTGTATGTCATAATAGGACCTAAAGCTCAAGTACACTACGCCAATTTTCATGTCAGCCTATAAAAACCAATCAGACAGATTTTTACCACACCAACCTGAAAATAAGCCGTCTCTCCGACAGTCTATCGCTTTCTCTCTGTGTCCTCTTCTTTGTGTGACTCATTCTATAAATGGGTTTCACGGGGTTTCCCTGACTTGCTCCCACCACCATGCCTTTATCTCCATTTTCTTTCTTTCTTTCCCACTTTCTTCCTGTGACCTCCTGTGATAAGGAGAAACAGAGGCTATCGGGTAGCACATCATAAACAACAGATCAAACACAGCCCTTATCATCCACCCCATCATCGGCTTTGCATGAAAATCCCTCAGTATTCACTCTCTTACTCTCACACACACACACACACACACAAATGCATACTTCCAATCCCTGTAGTAACTGGTTAAAGGACGTTGAAGACCAGAATTCTTATGTTTTTGTCAGCGCTGACTAATCAAGGTTAGAATAATCACATTGAAACTCAATTGTTCTCAGGGGGAATATAATGCTGCCAAGGAATGATTTCTTTATCATATGTCTGAGTAGGAATTTTCTGTCTCCAGCAACCCCTCAGACTACCGCTATAACTCACACTGTGTTTATACACACGCGTGAGTAGTTTCACATCATTAAACTTCACCTCAGGGTGCCTCTGAAATGGAGAACAATTCATTACGTACATAAGTTTGGGGATTTTTTTTTGTTCGTGCTCAGTTAGATGCAGTTATTTAAACAGAAGCAGCACCTCGGTGCACTTGATGTCAACTGTCATAGGCGTTCCTTCATTTCTCCAATTTGTCTATAGTTGTTCTAGGGGTTCTTCTCTGTGAGCGGTTAGATGAGTGCTTTGCTCAAGGAAACCGGTGTTGGTTCTAGTGACTAGTTTCACTCTGCGGTTTCCAGGTGATCCAGACCCAGAGGGGCAGGGGTTCTGCCAGGCTGGCTTCAGTGTGGATTTCACCAAGGTAAAGACTGCAGCAACAATCGTACATTATCACCATGACACCCCCCTCCCCACATCTTGTCCCGTCTCATGCAGAGTGGTTTTCTTGAAAACACTCCCTCCAGTGATTTATGGACATGGGGAAGATGAGAGCAAGCTTGTCCCAAGAGGAGCCTCCACTCCTGACGTGACCCATCGCCTCTGAACACAATAGACAAAACACACACACGCTTATCCTTACGCATTCTTTCGGTGTATAGTCAATGTGAACCTTGACCTATGTTTCATGGTCCGATCCTACCCTCCTGTACAGGAAGCTGTCATTCTACGAAGGATGTCAACTGGCATGGCAGCAGAAATCATATGTGCTCACACACACCCACACACACACACACACACACACACACACAGCTACACGTGTGATATATCCCCCTCTGCACAAACTCACTGACAAATGTCTGTCACATGACTCACCCGAAGTAATTGTATTTATTCCAGGAAGGAAGGCTGGTGGTAGGAGGACCTGGAAGCTTCTACTGGCAAGGTAACTGCAATAGCAGCGTGTAAACCTGCGTTTCGTCCCTCTTCTGCGATGATATCATGGTGGGAATGTGTTCAAATGAGAGAAAAGAATGGAGATTAGTTTAACAGTCAGGAGGGCCCACATACACACACACATCCACACTGAAACGCTTACCACATTTTGCTATTTCATTACCGTCTTGCATAGGACAAGGTGGAAAGAATGTGTCTCTTTCTCTTTTCTGTAAATCCCCCCCCCTTGGTCTTTGACTTCATGCCTCTCTCTAGTGTAACAGGAAGTGGGTGTTTGTGCTCTCTAATGAGCTGATCGGGGGGTAATGGAGTGTGGAGGAACTGCCCCTTTGCCCCGTGATAAAGCACAGAGGGCCTTAGAAAAAGCGTCAAGGAGAGAGGAAGACCCTCATGGGCAGGCGACAGGGTTGAGAGGATGGAGAGAAGTTTTTTGGCTGTTGAGGGGGCAGCGGGAGTAACAGAGGATCATTAGGGAGATGATAGAAACATGTTGAAGTGGAGCGGGAGACAGTTGAGATGTTAGGGTGAACGCTAGAGCGTCAGAAAAAAAGATGGACCTTCTGCTTGACAAAAGCAGCACTGAGGTCAGCCAGTCTAAGCAGAGGGATGAAGTGTCTTAATAGGTGTGGACACAGATCGAGTGTGCCAGAGGTCAGCTGTTGAAGGATAACGCTACTCCCACGACTCCAGGTGTGCGCCAGAGTGTGTATGTGTCCTTTCCTCTTCCCTCATCCTGATTCACAGGAGACTTAACTTAGCTCTGCAGCTCTTCGTGAGGAGCAGGGGGACAGTTATTGATCAGTTGCACGCCCTCACTTCCCTCCTTCCACTTTTCTTTCTCTGGGACCCCCTGTTCTGTCACTCCACCGCACTTCATTCTTTTTCACAGAGAGGCCAAAAAGAAATAAGACAAAGACAAACGATGGAAGTAGCTCATCGATTGTTATTTTAAAAACGTACACACCTATTTTTATGCTCTAGTGTTATTGTTTGCCATCGATGCCGCTTCTAAATATGGTTAAGTAGAGAATGTTCCAGCATACAAGACGGCGCTCGCCAGGCATCGCAGACAGCCTAATGGACTGCTCCCTCTCCGATCCCTCAGCGTGGCAAGGCTGGCTGCCTCCAGTTAAAAAACTTCCTCCCAATGTTTATAAGAGCACTCAGCCTGGATTTTATGGCCTCTAATATACCACGATTATCTTCAGCCTTCAGCCTGAGTTATCATAAAAAAAACTCTTTTATATACAATCTTGTTATCTCTGGGCGTAAAGGACACTTCAAATTAGCAACAGTGACTTATGCCTTTGTGTTAACAGTTTGTAACATGGTGTCTCATTAATCAGATTGGAGTTTTATAATGAGTTGATAAAGTGAGATGCTGAGGGAGGAACTCGTAGCTCAGTGTGACAGTTTAAGAGAGAGAGAGAGTGTGGGAGAGGAGCTGGAGGGAGGGTTAAGAGGGCACATTTTCCCGACGTCAGTGCGCACGCACGCACACACACACTCACACATTAAGGAGGATTTATGGAAGGTTGAGGGCGGCCATAGATAAAAATCATTTGTTTGTCTGACCTCTTGTTCAACGGCAAAGGAAGGGTGTTGTTTGTGTGCGGACACCTATAATTCAGATTCCTCTCTGTGGAGAGGACAGGAAAACATTTCTTATAGGGTTTTTGTAGTAACGTTCGAGTATTTGTCCAGCGATTCCCCTGCCAATGATGTGTGTTAGCTGTCCTCGGGGAGGACTTGTGGATGATGTGTCGTTAGCTGCTTGCATCCTTCATGTGGAGCAAGCAGTCCAGCTCCAGCAGGTTTCTTTAGCAGCGGGCAGCGGTGCTCGCTTCATGGGGTCCGAGCTGAAACCGCTGTCCATGAGCAGATGTGACTGTCTCGCCCTGGGCGCTTGTTTATCTCTCTCTTTGTGTGTGTGTGTGTGTGTGTGTGTGTGTGTGTGTGTGTGTGTGTGTGTGTGTGTGTGTGTGTGTGTGTGCAGGTCAGGTGATGACAGCAGGGATAGCTGAGATACTGAATGGCTACTCTTTGAAGGCAATCCTTAGAAAGGTTCCAGGAGAGAAACACACTCGAGCGGCCGAGGACACACACGATGACAGCTACCTTGGTAACATGCATTTAACAAACTCATGCACCGTCACTTTTGAATAATAATCATAACTGAACATTAACCGCAAACCACTATGTTGTGTGCAACTGATCTCTCTCTCTCTCTCTCTCTCTAGGTTACTCTGTGGCAGTGGGGGAGTTTACAGGAGACTCTGAACAAGGTGAGAAAGCCGAGAAATTCATTGCAACTAACCACATGCAGCACCAAAGGAATCCCTCATTTACAACATCAGCAGCCAACCCGCAACACCATCTGAAACGAGGCGTACTTGCCACTGCGAGGCTGGATGCTGGGAACAATGTGAACGGCCTGATAGGGTGAACGATAGGGAGTGGACAGCTGGGTGACAGTGTCTCGGTGTGAACTCAGAGGCAGTCATGAGAACTGTCTCTCTATGTCTAGGTCACGACCCGGAGGGGACTGGACTTCAGGAACCACTGATAAAGGGATTTCCTGTCCTCCATTTTGCCTGATTAGAATGATTAGTGGCAGACGCAGACGTCTTCAGGTCTAGAGTGGGTCCAGAGTCACCTCTCGACTTGAAATATTAAGTGGAAAGAGAGACAGGCGCACCTCACGGTATAATCTTATTAAAGATCAGCAGATGGGAAAAAATGCCTTTGAGTTAATCTTTCGATCTTTTTCAAGTATGTACTGATCAAATTCATAGAACCTTAGATCATTAGAAAATGTAAAATAGTAATCTTTTGGTGCAGCATTTTGAGTCAGGTGCTGATGAAGTTCTTTCCCATGCCACCAGTTTGTCAGCACTACAAATGAAACACACAAGCACTTCAACAAAAAGCGCAGCTCTGTTATTATAAAAGATACTGAGGGAAAAAAGTCAACCACAGTCATGCAGCATCAGTTTTAAACATTTCTTATGGCTTCCTCTTCAAACACTGTGTCATCACACACTTATTTCGGAGACCCCCCTTCAGCTTCCCATTCATCATTTCCTGTCTATCGGAGTCTCTTGGCTAATCACCATTTGGTGGGATCTTTATGGGACAACATTACTCTGACATACCCCCATAGCAACCCCGCAAAGTCCCTGAACCCCCCTCCGGCACAACACATGTCAGAGGGTCTTAAAGTGAGCCTTAAGAGGTTACACATGCCTGTTGATGTGTTGTCTTGTGTTGTGGTACAAAACTTGTTGTGGTCTTGTTTCCCCAAACAATCTCCCGACCGGGGAACTGGTTGTAACTGGGTGCTCTGAGTGAAGATGGAGCTGGGAATTACTGGTTTATAGGCTCGTGGTGGAGCCTGATGGCGCAAGCTGAAGGGCAGGAAGGGGGGTCTCTGTCTTCTCTCTCTGTGTGGGACCCTCAGATCGTCCCTATAAGTCTGCAGCGCCTCACTCATCAATCAATACACAAGTAGTGCCTGAGCACTCAGATGTTCAGATGGGAGCGGGGTGCATAGGGGGTGTAAGGGTTTTTAGGCCTTCGTCAAACCTCTGTCGGGCCCTTTCTTTCTCTGTTAGAACCGCTAATTTAAGTCTTTTAATTGTTTTTAATGTTTTCCAGAGCTGATAGCTGGAGTCCCAAGAGGAGCACAGAACTTTGGATATGTGAGTATGTGCAGACGAGCAGATTTGACAAAAGGCCCACAGATTCATAGAGTCAGAAAAAGACACGTATTGGGTCATTCAGCAACAACGGCATTGCTTCAGATTAATACATAACAAATATTCATTTGTCCTTCCAATGCACAAATGATCAATGAATGGTTTGAAATTTAGGAAATGTAGAAAAAACAGTCTCCAGATCTCAAACCCAGTTAAACACCGATGGGAGATTGTGGAACCGATGTGATCATCATCAAAACACTTAAATGGGGAACTTCTTTGGAAAAGAAACATGTCCATGCCTTCAATGACTCTTTGTTGTCTCTGTTGTATAGACAAACCTGGTATCTTGTCAATGTGTTTGTCTAAATGTCTGCATACTGTGACATACAGTAATAAGTGCAGGGGCATGTGTAAGCTTTCATGGACAGACACACCAAAGTCTCTGAGCTTCATCTGTTTGACTTCTCTTAGTCTCTCAGATCTCTCATGGGATAACAGCCCATACTGTACAGATCACAAATGCATGCATCTACATGGATTTGAAAAAATACTGTGCCTCTATGCATATACTGCAGTGTGTCTTGTGTTAGCTTATGGGAATTTGTCCCCAGGGCTGACTGTGTCAGTCCTCCCTAATGACACACAGCTTCCGCTTCATGTGGAGGGGGGTGACCCCACCTAACCCCACTAACCCTTCTCCACACACACATGACCCCTAACACTAACCTGCAGTGCAACCGCAGGACTCACCGCAATGCACGCACACACAGACACTGCAACAGTGTGTGTTTAACGTCTGGACTGACTGTAGCTGGTGCAAGAACGCTCCTTCCTGTACCGACTGTGCACTCTGACCGTCGTGTAGATTCGGGCCTGTAGCTCACTGTTGGAGTCGTGTTATAGCGGATGCAGGTTGGCCACATTAGAGGCACTGGAGTTGCTGTCAACTGCGATCAGGTTCCTTCTGAGACCAATCTGACAACTCAGAGTGCACGAAAGATGACATCGGAGCAAGTGATTCAATATTTGTGTTTACACATCATCATCTGTCTGTGTTCGTAAGTCTATCCCCGTTTAGTATGTCTTTGAGACATCTGTGATTGGGTCAACGTGTATCCTTCTGCATGTGTGTGTGGGTGTGTGCGTTTGAGCATGTGAGTGTGTACGTGTAGCCCCCCGGCTGTCTCCATGTGGTTGTTATTTTAGGTCTTATGAAGGAATTCTCAGCCTTCCCCCCTCCGTCCTTCCCCACGACCCGGGTTAGGATGGGGGGAAGGAGGAAAAGATGAGGGGAAAATGGTAAAGGCACAAAGAGGATGGTGGTGGGGGAGGGTGGGAGGGTTAAAAGAAAGGGGTTTCATTTGAGTAAAAGCTTTCTTTATGCGGTTTGCTGATTTTTTTGTTTGTTTTTGCCAGCATTCTTCATGAGCCTGTTTGTCAGACTGCTTGGCCATGTTTTTGCCCGGTGTGATACAAGTCTCTTGAGGATTGTGCTTGTGCTTTAGTGTATTGACAGTCTATCTGCTGGTTTTAGGTGGTAATGATCAACTCCACCAATCTGACCTTCATCCATAATTTTACTGGGGAACAGGTACAGTAGGAGCATTAACATTCTGCACATCATTTTTCAAAGTCTGTCGTATAGCTTCAAATACACTACAGTCATCACTCGCTGATGTGAATATTTAAAAAAAAAAATTCAATTTGAATTTCAGTTGAGTTAGATGAAAATCATGTAACAGCATTGGATTTATGGTTAATAGTCATTTTCCTTTCTCGTCTGTCCCTCAGATGGCCTCCTATTTTGGCTACTCGGTGGCTGTCACTGACCTGAATGGAGATGGGTAAATAGAAAAAACAACTTGTCACTCTAGACACATGTACTTGCCGTGTCTTTACCTGAGGAACGAAACTGCACTTTGTGTCCCCAGGATGGACGATGTGCTGGTTGGAGCACCCCTCTACATGGAGAGAGAGATGGAGAGCAAGCCCAGGGAGGTGGGGAGGGTTTACTTGTACCTGCAGATTGCACCGCTCACATTCTCCAGTCCTGTTGCCCTCACCGGCACACACATCTTCGGACGTTTTGGCACAGCCATAGCGCCCCTGGGGGACATCAACCAAGATGGATACAATGGTATGTTGAGGATGAAAGACAGAGATTGGGAGAGAAGGAAGCAGAGAAAATATATGAAGGAAATTGACCCTGATAAGTCGTTGAGATGAGGAAATTAAACAAAATCCCTTCATTTATCAGCACATTAATTACTTTCCCCTGTGCTTTTCTTCATACATGGGGATGATGCTTTCAGGTAAACATGTTGGCAGACAAATCTCTTTTCTGTGTTTTGTCTCCGACTGAGGAAATCCTGTCAGATGCAGCAGCTTGAGAAAGCTTCAAGCGCTTCAGCCAATCAGGAAGTGTGGCGATGAAAAGTTGTCCGGGTGAACTTGTTTCCGCCGGCGCTGATCAGGGGTTAAGGCCATGTGTGTTTAAACATGTGTGTTGGAGTTATTTTTAACTCACCAGATGTGCCCTGAGATAAAATCATCTGTGAGTTTCTGTCCGGCTGCCCAGAGTTGATTCCTCTTCAATGTGTTTGTTTTATCCTCACATTGATTGGACAAAGGCACACGGATGCATGTGCATGCTGTACACAGAGAAATCAGGCAGTCTGCAGCCCAAATGCTCCATGACGCTAAGGCCTGAAAGCCTGCAGACCTAAAAATGAATTAATTGATACACATCTGGCCCTATAGTGTGGTAAAACCCCACTGATTTATATTTCATTATTCATGGACAGCATGTGTTAATGTGTCCCCCAACCTTTTAAACCCGTTAACCATCGGATCAATAACCACTGGATCAATACTGAAGCTTTCTCTCCGGCCAGGAACATAAATCACAGCAGGCTGTCTCAGGATGTGACAGTCTCTGAGGGGTGGTGACGTGGCCTGAGAGGGGATGGAGCCCCTCTGCCAGCTGCAGTGACATACAGAGAAAAAGACTTGTTGATTTAATCTGATGACTACATGTCCATGTCTGTGCATGATTTCAGTAATCTGCATTACATACATAAGGTCGCAACGGAAACATTGCGACCATGGCTGTCAGCAAATTACTTTTGCTAATGTCAAACTTATGTCTTCAAGTACACCTGTGTCATCGTGAGTGTATGTATAATCACTGACAGATCCCTTTTCTCCGTGTGATTATATGGAACCTCTCTATCGTTCCATGGCAGAGGCCTCATCACTCAATTTCTAAAATGATTCGTAAAAGCAGAACCATTCCCCTTCTCCTCTCATCTTCATGGCTTTGTCGAGCGTAAGCTGTTGAAACCTTGCAATTTAGCGAATATATTTTGGAATGTGGCTCTCTTTGTTTTTTAATTTTTATCAACCAAAACGCTGTCCGCATCACAGGCAGAGCGCCGGTCTGTTTTTGTCTGTGAGTAGCAATCTCCTTTAGTTTTGGTCCCAGTTATCGTAGTGGGTGTTCCACTGTGGATGTCTGCGTTGTGTGGGATGTTGTTGAGCAATGCCTGTGAGTTACTTTCACATTATTTGAAGACTTTTTTCTCTTTGGTAAGAGGTTGTTGTTTTTTTTTTTCACGGCTATTCAGTTATGTATACATACCCACGCATAGACAGGCTTGCAGACATAGGCGCACACACACGTGCTCATACACTTGCATACACACATGGTTGCATTTACCCTTTCTACCCCACAATCTGCTTCATGTGGAACTAGTTGTTTAGGCTGAGAGAGAGGGGGTCCGGAGACAAACAGGATGTCTAGAGGTGTTTGGACAGTTACACTACCGAGCGATAGGGGACAGTGCATTGCATGGACGTTTAGAGGTTAAAATACTCACTTGTATTATAGTGAATCTTTGACTTACTGCAAGTGTTTCTACGTATACTGCGTGTCTGAAGGAATTGTTAAAGGAACAGTTTGACAAACGCTTATTTGTCTACACGGTACATATCTTTACAGTAAATAGGAAGCAACCTCCACCAGCTGGTTAGCATATAGCTTAGTACGGAGACTGAAGCCGGGAAACTGGGTGGGTGTGGGGAGTGGGGGTCTGACTGAGAGCATGTCCACTGCGCGGCTGACCATGCACCTATTAGACGTTACCAGATGTCCATCATAATCCCTGTAACACTGCAACGTGTGATTTTTACACTTGGCAAGACGGTGAATATGCATATTTCCAAAAGTGTGGAACTATTCCTTTAAGACTCAAACATGCTAATCTCTTAGCCTTCCCACAGCCTCAACCTTGTGCCTTTAGGCTGGTATTCAACCACATATTGTCCTTACAGAGCGCAACACAAAGCAATCAAGAATAAGAGCAATGACCTCAACAATGCCCTGAAAGAAAATCAAGATAAAAAGTTGAGTACAATTAATGGAATTTAAAAAAAAAAAGAAAAAGTGGCCATGGTCCCCATTGCAGTCAAAGGAAGGTCAAGCTCTTTTCCGACTACCTGTATGTTTTCCTCAGCTCCTGTCTCAAAGGGGCCTTAACCCTGCTGATGTCTAAAACATACATGTGTGTCATCCCATAGACATGGCGGTGGGCTGTCCATTCGGAGGCGACGAGCGGGGAGGCAGAGTATTGATCTTCAACGGTAACAGAGACGTGTCCACGCAAGGCTTGATGCTGAGCCAAGAGCTGAGAGCCGCCTGGACCCCCAGTGGCAGCGTCCCGGGATTCGGATTCACTATAAGAGGAGGCCAAGACCTGGACAACAATCAGTATCCTGGTAAATACTCGCACTCGGCAAGTTTCTTCTCTTCTCTACTCTCCTCCCTGCGTTATGATCAAAATTCGTTGTCAGAATTGCATTCCTTCACTTCTCCACTTTCCTCCCACCTCCTCTTCATTCTTGACCTCCACATTTCATCGTTCCCCCCATGCACTCCTCCACTACCGTACCAATGTTCTCCCGTATTGCTTTCCTCCTCTGGTAAAGTCATCAGTCAGAAGAAGGGGGTATAGGGATGAGTGCCAATGAACTGCTGCCGCATCCATTCTTTGGGGATTTTCAATACTCAAGAAGGAGTGAAAACACGAGATTGGAAGAAGTGTAAGTACACATTAGCTGCACATTCAGTCTGCCAGACAGTCAAACCTCAGCCCATATCCTTAAAACTGTGAGCAAACAAAGCCTCATTCAATCAAGTTACATGTAGAAACTCGTTACTTAATGTGCAACCTACTTACTTTACCAGACACCTCCACCTTCTGAAACCTCACTACAATCATAGGAGAAGTTGTTTATATACATGAGTTTTTCAGTTCAGAAGAAAAGAAGCATTTGAAACGAAGCAGGTCTGTAAAACCACAGTTTCACTACCTTATTTTCTCCCTAATTTGGAGCCGCTCTGTTCTCAAAATTACTCCAGCTTTGTGCTTCACCGGATTAGGCTGAAAATGAGAATTTGTTTATTTTTACCTTTTTCTCTTTTTTTGCCTCCACTCACGTTACCCCCTTTCCTTTTCATTTCGCTATAATAACAGATTTCTTCATTCCACAAACAGGATATAAAGGGAAATACACGCACATGGAACACACACAGGTTCACATGTGTGGCTTGTGATCAGTTTCACTGGCAGCCAGAGAGTGTGTGTTTGTTGAGCATGTGCCAGGCTCTGCAGGTCAAAGCTAGACCTTGTGCAGAACCACTGCAAATCAGAGATCCTGAATCAGAAGCATTACAGTAAATACACACAGGGGTTACAGGTTGAAACTTAGGTTGGTGGAGTCCCTTTGGGAGAAGGAAGTGAAGTAGAAGCTCACGGGTGGCAGAGCACTCAACCAACACAGTCACACACACACACACACACACACACACACACACACACAAATGTGTAGTGCTTGTGCCATCTGTCATTAGAGAGCTGGCTGACGGAAGTTACACACATACACACATGGTGTGTCGTTAGCGGGGTAGTAAAGTCACACTGTTCAAAGGAGCCAGCGATGTTTGATCAGCATTATGAGAGGACTGCACAGGCGTCTGGGAGGCCTGCTCGAGCTGCAATATGCTCCCGTCAATGTTCAACGTCGTTAGTCCACTGCAGGAACACTAAGAGAGAGAAGGCGGATGATTAACTCTGCTTTTAGCTTTAATGAACTTTTTCTCCAAAGATCATTTTATTTTAAGCTTACACTGGGAAACAAAATGAAAAGCAGAAGTAAAAAAAAAAAAATGTTTTTAAATGAGAGGCTTACTGACACCTACACTCGAGATTAAGCTTAATTAATTCAAATGAAAGAGTGCTACTTTGGTTGTGTGCATGACACGGAAGCACTTGTGTTATTACCGATGCAATGGAGGCCACCAAGCCGGCTGGAGTTGAGGTCAGGGTATCTGGGTGTTGGTAGGGGATCAGATTGCCTCAGGGTGCATTTTAGGTTCAACCAAGGGGTCAAAGGTCAAAAACTGACAATGTTTTACCTGTCAATCACACCGAGAGAGTAACAGGCACAGCGACGTGTAGGGTCATTGATTTGGATGTGTGTGGTGGTGAGGGGTCATTAGGTTGGTAAGTAGGTGTAAAATGTGTTACTGGGCTCCACAACAATCCATTTATTTTCAGCTCCGTCTGGACGTCTTTTGTCTTTTTACAACTTAAAAAAAAGAATGTCAAAAAAGTTTTTAAAACAAGAAGAAGAACGAAGTATCTTGTTCCCTCATCACTAGTTATACCCCCCGAGTGTACCGAGTGTAACCAAATCCTCCACAAATTGGAACAGCCTATTCCCCTTGTCTGCATTGTGAAGACTATACTTTTCATTACAGTAATGTCATGTGCACAGGGTATTGAAAATATGTATAATAGCTGGCAAGTTATTGAATATCCTAATAATAATCCCGCACATGCATCAAAGAACTAGGACAAGCTCCCTTTTTCTCTCTTAAGACCACCTCCTTTTCCTCTGAGTGCCATTGACCTTTGGCATTTCATCATCAAGACCTTTTCCCTGCAGCCAAACAGGCAGTTGGGGCAGGCAGCCAGTGACAGCTTGACAGTCTGTCTAAACTCTGGGTGGAGGTTGTGTTTTCACAGCCCAGCACGGACACTATCAGCTAAAACAGCTTAGTTACCAACACTATACCTGCAAAACCTAGACCGGCCATCAGTGAGCAGAGTATACAGGCTTGTTTGTCAGCCCATTTGTGTGTGTGGGGGTATGGTTCAGTGTGTCTCGCATGTACGCAACCAATCAACAGTGGCAGGCAAGTTATTTGATTTAGCCCTCAGAGCATCCATGAGCGCGCACACACACACACACACACACACACTCACTTAACCCCAAAGGTGCCCTATCCTCCAATCAGTCTTGTGTAATGCAGTGATTTTGAGAGCAAACACGAGACTTGGGATAAGCAGCAAAGCCACTGTATTGAACACACACACACACATATAGTTGTGGCAGGAATGGAGTTAGATTTCCATGCTACACAACTCCAATATCTGGATGAACAGAGGAATTTGGATTGGGAGTGAAGTGGTCCCTCTCTGCCTCTCTCCCCCTCTGCTGAGAATACACCTGGCTTCTGATGGCTTTCACAGATTCCAGTTTTAAAGGCCAAGATCTGCAATCCTCTGCCCTTGTTTTTTCTTTCTTTCATTTCCCTAATCTCCTCCCTCTCATGCGCTCCCATTCCCCCTTTAACGCACCTCTCAAACTGCCCCACAAAAACCCACATCTTGGGGTCCATTCTCATCGTAGGCTTTTCTAGACATGACATACACACGGTGCCACACACACTCATGCAGCGAGAGAGCGCACCCCAAGGGGAAGAGGGACCAGGGTCTAAATGTTTAATGTTGTGGCTTCAGGGGGACTGTGACTGCAGCCAAAGGCAGAAACAGATGTGCCTCTCTCAGATTCAATTAGTCCCTTTCTTGTTACATATGCAGAGGAGGAGAGACACAGCAAATGACAAGCAAAGTCTACTACAGTGCACTTCCACCATCTTAGGCCAATATTCCCTGAACCGGGTTACAATAGCATTTCATATTTACAGTTGCCTAATGTGCTAAAATGATAAGTTGATTTAAAATCAGCAGATCAACTGAAAATGTATCGACAAGGCTGTTGGTGATCAATTCAAAATGCCAAACATTTACTGACTGTCGCTTCTCATACAGTGTTAATTGGTCAATTTTATTAAAAAAGATAACAGATCGATTTCTAATGAAAATGATAATTGTTTGCAGCCAAAGTTGCCTCTCACTGAGCGGCATGAGGTTATTTTTTTCTTTCTCAAGATTAGCCAACTTAGTTTGGCTTCATGTGGCACTGGTTCCATTAAGTGCCTCTCTTCAGTTTCACATTGTTTTAATCAGCATTTGTATGTGTTCATGGACTGCATGTGTCTCCTTCAGTGTGTGTATGTGTGTGTGTGTGTGTGGTGTGTGTGTGTGTGTGTGTGTGTGTGTGTGTGTGTGTGTGTGTGTGTGTGTGTGTGTGTGTGTGTGTGTGTGTGTGTGTGTGTGTGCTTGCGTGCATGCGTGCATGCATGCATGTGGCTTTCATCGGTATGTGTCCCCTGACCGCAGCCATTAAATAACCGGCTCTATTTCAAACTCAGAGACCCAATTAAAAGTGTGTGTTCATCACAAAAGCCATGAAAACAAATTAAAAAATCACATATAGATGAGATCTATTGCTGCTTGCAATTATAGGACCCGAGTGTTGCAATGCAGGCTGTTGGGAATTGTTGTTGTTTAGCCAAATTTGATTAGAGTAATGTTAAATTCTTTTAATGGCACTGGAATGCAACATGGGGTCCCTGTCTCGCAGCACACGTCAACGTGAATGAACACACACACATACACACACACACACATGCATTATGAACTCACAAACATACACGTTAACACGTTATGTTCATTAATTTAGTCTGAACTGGATCATGTGTAAAAGGAATAGTAAGGAAAAGCATGATGATATCATAATGTTAATGCTGTATCATAGAGCGTGCGTGCGTGCGTGCATGCATGCGTGTGTATTAAATGTGAGAAGTCTGTGTTTGATGAAGATTGCCGGAGACCTTGAAATCAGTCCCATCTGTTGCATTCTTTGAAAATCTCCATTTCCCTTCACTCTGTCTCCCTCCTCTCTCTGTTGCTCGCTCTAACGCCCGTCCCTCTCCCCTCACAGATCTGATCGTGGGGGCGTTCGGCGCAGGCGAGGTGTCGGTGTACAGGTAAGAGTGAGCAAGGTGTTGTGTCTCTTTTGGAAAGCTTCTCAAGAGACTTGACCGGAAATTCTTAGACTCCCAAATTCTTGTATCTCAGATTGCGTGTGTGTTTGTGTGTGTGTGTGTGTGTGTGTGTGTGTGTGTGTGTGTGTGTGTGTGTGTGTGTTTGTGTAGATCTCAAGCTGTAGTATCTGTGGAAGCTGCAATGACCCTGACTCCCAGAATCCTCAACCCTGATGACCGACAGTGTCACCTGCCTCAGACAGACATCATGGTTACCTGGTAAGAGAAGCATACTCAGATAGTCTGTGACCCCAAATACATATACAAATACTTATTCAGTGTCTTACAAATACTAGACATTCCCAATGGGTAAGTTTTAGATCTAACCCTCTCGTTTAACTGGCAACTCCTTACCTATATGTGCACGAACCAAAAGCAATATGGCCTGGCGTCCTCACAACATCTGCCAAAACCTTTAAACACTCGGCAGAGCAGATAACTGTCGTCGAAGTCAGTTTAAAGATCTGGGGCGGAAAAAAACTTTTAGTCAGTGCTTCTAAATGTTTTGTTTTTACCTTATTTTAGATTTGGGTTTTGGAAACTCATAGCTATCATCCTAATTGGATATTGTCTATACTCTCTACTCGTGACAGCAGTTATTTTAGCCTGTTTATATTATTTATACAATGTTTGAAAGAGAATTTAAAAAATCATCAAGACTGGGAAAGAAAAAAGAAAACATATTTATCTTTGAACTATCATGCTTTCCAGATAGCGCAAGAAATGAGCGCACTTCGTGATACGATGCATTAACAAGCTGCCAGATGCTGACTTTGGAGCACCACTGTCAATTAAACACAATAACTTTATATTAAAGTGTTCCTCTAGTGCTTCACCACAGTCCACAATTTGTTGTAATTTTTCCCAGCTGTGTGTTTCTCTGTTTGGCACTGGCTTTTGGGGCAATAGCATCAAAAATCAGCCAAAAAAAGAAGAAAGCGGTGTCTTTGACTAAACTTAATATAGTCACACTTTTTTGTGTTAAAACTCATCCAGTTTGAGTTCTAGACCTTACAGAGTAAGGACATTTTGGCTGATTCTCACAGGGCTGTGGGAAGGAGAAGGTTAGAGTTAGGTTCAGGTTAGTGTTAGGGAATGCATTGAGTCAATGACTGTCCTCACAAATATGGAAAAATACATTTGTGTTTGTGTGTGTGGGTGTGTGTGTGTGTGTTTGCAGGTGAATTAAAGCTTAAGGATCAAAGTCTTACACAAACATGAGACTAATGAGTCCCACTGCTTCACTGAACCCGAGATCGTACTGCTTGTACTGTATCATAAATCGGTATCGTATGAAGTATAGGCTTCCACTAACAGATGTGACAAATATTTCACCCCTGTGTTCTAGACGTCTGCCATCGGCAGAGGTCTGATGGTCTCTGTGTCTAATGCAATAACTGAAAGGGCCTACTCATAAAACCTGGAAATTCAGATTTATGGGACCGTGCAATTAATTTGAAACTGCATAATTCTATTTTGATTATATTATTGTTCCCTTGGCTTTGAACAACCGGGGGGCGAGTTTAGTTGAGGGGGAGCGAGTCTAAAGGCTCCCGCTGCTTCGCCACAGTCTAATGTTAGTTCTAACTTATTGGGGCTGGAACTGCTGAAGGACTGTTTGGACTGGAGAAGTGTGCTCGGCTAGTTGCCACCATGGTGTCTGTGCGTGTGTATGCAGAAGTGTGTGAGTGTTGGCAGTGAGTGAAAAGGGGAAAAGGGTTTTGGTCGAATTGACAGAGAGCACTAAACTATGGAATTCTGAAAAACAAAACTCAGCTTATTTAAATAAACCACCATAGAGTTTAGGTTAGAGCTATGGAATCAGATAGGACATAGGAGACAGACACACACACATGCAGAGTTGTCAAGCAGCAGCTCTTAGAAATTAGGGATGTCTGAGACTCTTGTGTTTCAGAGAGGTAGAGATTTTTTTACATTTCCGCTGTTTCCCTGCGGTGACAGACGGAGAGAAGCATGATGGGAGGTGGCCCCAGTTTGTGCCTCTCGTGTATAACCATTACATATGAGTTTCAGGGTTAAGTTCTGGGTTTTCTGAAAAATAATTACCAGAGTATCTATGAAAAACCCAGGTCTTTTTTAACAATACTGACCACATTCCTGAGGGTATTTCCAGAATCCTCAAAAAAACCTTTGACGGTCTGGTTGAAAAACTATTCTGTCTGATGGGCAATGGGTAGTTTAAGCCTTTGTTACAGCTGGAGGAATTGTGCTTCTTTTTCCAAATCCAAGCAATGGTGTTAGCCAGAAATACTATAATGTGAACGCAAATCAGTCCTTTTATTTAGTTCAATTGGTATATATATTTATGTTTCTGTCCAATATTTTTTATCCCAAGACAACCTAATGAGATAATATTTGTCTTGTCTTTCACAGAAGGAGAAATACAATTTGTTTTAGAAATGCAGTCACAACTTAAGAAATGGGTTGAAAAGAAAAGGAAATACCTCCAGAACCTCACTTAAGTCTTGTTAGCATGTCAATACAATGGATCACATTCCTTGTACGTATAAATGGTTCATTTGTGATGATGAACAAACAATGATGAGCTCAATTTTCAATTCAGTTCTCATCTCTATGAACCTTAAAAACATGTTTTGGCTGACGGGTTCACGACTTGACTGTTTTGTTGCTGCCCAGCACCAGCAAACCAGAGATAGAGAGCCAGATATATGGCTAACATGTTTACCACATTAACTGAAGGTGATAATATGTCACCATTTTTGTTTCCAGCCTGTTTCTGCTGCCCCCCAAGTTGACAAAAAAAACCATCACGTTACACTAACGTTATTGCAGGTTTAAACAACCATCTTATTTTTTTTTTAAGATCAGATGCTCTTTGATTGCAGTGAAGGAGTGGTGGAGAAGGAGGAACAGTAACTAAATGACCAGTCTTAAATGGAAAGTTCCTTCTCATTAAGCCGACCCTGGGTCGTGGGGGAAGAGATTTATGTGTGCATATTTGCAGGGAGGCCCAGTTAGCAGTGTGTAGGGTGGTGGAGCACAGATGCATTGTGGGGGAAAATTACATACAGTAATGACCAACCAAGAGCTCCAGCTGTTGTCGGTAATATGGGGGTAATTTAGGTGCTACACACACTTAGGCTTGACACATAGTGCTTATTAGAGTCACACCAGAGCACACCCGTCCAAGTACACAAAATGTGTCCGCATGCAACACATACTAAACACACATGAAACAACCTGGAGAGGATAAGATTACTAAGGGGAGCGATTTTTTAAAATAGAAACCTGTATTTAATCACACACACACACACACACACACACACACACACACACACACACACACACACACACACACACACACAAACACATAAACTCACATCTGAGTTTCAAGATTATGTCATCTTAATGGGGATCCTTATTATTAACAAACACACAAACATCAACAACATCTGCCATCTAGTTGTTAGAGTTTGTGAACTGTAACCAAACAAATTAATTTACCTCGTGCTCCACATTGCAGGGGTCTTGCATCTGTAAGCTCCCCAGATTGGTAGATATTGACAGTGCGGAGCTCCACTTTGTGGGAGTCACTTTCCTGTTCTTGATTAAAGAGGCGATAACACACAGACACACACACGTACACATCCATCCATACAGACATAAATAGAGGAAATGCAGAAATGTTTCCCAGTCTCCCATGTCTGTCTAATGGAGGGGCACATTGGGCCCTAATCAGCATTTCCTACTGCCGCCTGTGCTACAGAAAATAAGAAATGTCTCATTTATGGACCGTTTATTTATTTACTTAGTTTTATATAATTTGTATTCTGTGGGGGATTTTGTCATGTGTATAAATATGAAGGAAGAATGTGGTCAAAACTTCTGCAATGAAGCTTAGTGTCCGGTCACACTTACATATTTCAATCATTATATATATCTATATAAATTGATATAGATATATATTCCTGTGTATTCCCCACACAAGACTAATCATATATGCCACAAATTAATGTAAACCACATTTAGGTAGCCCTTGTGACAGACGGGTGACCTGTCCATGCTCTATGTAATGTTTGTATTCCATGTTTTTGCACTGAATAGAAACATTACAATGGCGAGGGATGAGTAGCAGGAAAGACGGGACTCGACACAGGACACCGCTGTTAATAGAAACATTACAGTATACACCCGGCGACCCTAAAAGGATAAGCGGGTATAGATGATGGATGGATATTTTCAAATAAAGCCAAACTAAAAAATTCACAAAATTCACAAACTAATAATAAATACAACAGACTGTATTTGTAACCCAGAAGACAAATCACAGTAAATATGAATTAAATACACCTTGTTGTGTTTCTTGTCTTCTAGGGGACATCCTGGTTGGCTTAATAATGTGCTAATCATGAACAGTATGCTGACAGTCACAATTTTCTTTCTCTCTCTCTCTCTCTCTCTCTCTCTCTGTCTTTCTCTGTTCTGCCTTTCTTTCCTCTAATATCATCCTCCTCCAGTCTGAAGGTGGATGTGTGTGCAGCAGTGAGCGGTGTGGGGATCCCCAGCTCCGTGGGTAAGCAGCCGTGCACAATGTGTTGGACCGAGAGAGAGAGAGAGAGGGAAGGGGAGGCAGAAAGGGAAATGTTCAGTGGGTGGGACAGCAGTCGCAGTAGTCAGAAGCAGCTTTGTCGAACATCTCATTAGATTCTCCTGAGTCCACTGCTCTGCCACAATGATCAGAGGGCGAAGGGAGGAGGGAGGGTGGGAACAGGACTAGGGGAGAGACACAGGCATGAGGTGTGAAGTACATTTTTCCACTGTCTAATGATGCACTTTTGTATTTAGCGCCTACCAATGGCACTCAGTTACATAACCAGTGGAAAGTCACATGCACCCGGGCCCACACACACACACACACACACACACACAGACACAGACACAGACACAGTTATGGTCTGGTTGGCTCGATTTTCTTATTCACTCCTAATTGTCACTTCTTCATCCATCTCTACCGTCTCCATCATTTTTCCTCCTGTCCAGATCTGAGAGCAGAGCTGCAGCTGGACTGGCTGAAAGGCACCAGGGGGGGAGTGAAGCGAGTTCTCTTCCTGGACACCCAGCAGCCTCAGCACACGGGGATCCTGACGCTGGGCCACAGGCACCCACGTGCATGCCTGAGCTACACCATTTACCTGCGAGTGAGCAAATCACGCATACACAAACAGACATGAATCAGCCTGGAGTATTTCTACAACTTCTTAGTTTGTTATTTCAATTGAAACAAAGTTTCTCTGTTTCCTCGCCACAGGAGGAGGACGAGTTCAGGGACAAATTAACCCCGATTGCACTGGCTCTGAACTACAGCTTGGCTCCTCCTCCACATGGCCAAAACCTCCCACCTGTTCTCAACCACTACAGCAGCACCTTCCTCCAAGAGCATGTAAGTATATATACCGTACACAATATCGTGTTACACATAAACAGTGTAATATTGTATTCCTGATTTTCCAATTGTACTTTTGATATTTTGGGGTTTATTCTGTACACACAACATCTGTATCTCATGTGTGTCCGTCGTGGACGAGGATCCGTCTTCTGTTCCTCTCGCATTTCCCCTCATTAAAGTGTTTCTTTTGGGGAGTTTTGTCTTTATTTGAATCGGGGGCCTAAGTATATTTATCTAAGGACATTTGTTTGTCAAATAAGTAAGCCTGAAGTGCACTTATATTATTGCTCTTCCTCTTGTAGACAGATTTTTTTTTAAATACCAAGAAGTTTTATTTTTTTCCAGAGCTGAGTCTTTGATGGGCAACTAGCAATTTCTTGTTCATGCACACTCATGGACCACACAAGCAATGTTACTTCATTAAAGAAGCCTTGTCCAAATAATTTATGTTTTCTTTTTAGCTTTTTTTTTGCATTATATTTAACATTACTTATCTGTAGTATTCCTTATTACTAGTTTTCCAGGCTGTGATTTCTTTTCCTGCAAGTCATTCTACGTTGTAATTGAAACACATCACACATGCAGACAATTAGAGTAACTATAGACAGAAAGAAGAAGAATATGTGTTGCAAGATTACACTTCATTATGAAGCTGGGCACAACAAGACAGCCCAAACCCAACCTCAAATTAATTTTGCTGCTCAAGACCTGGATAGCACAACTCGAAACATGTGTGTTTGTGTCTGTGCTTTTACGGAACCTGCATCCTTGTGTGCGTTTTTCTTCTATTTTTCATGATGATACCCAGTGAGCCTTAAACATTTCCTCCTGACAACCCCCTCTCCTGTGCCCCTCTTCCTCTCAGGCCTACATTCTCCTGGACTGCGGAGACGACAATATTTGTATCCCCGACCTCCAACTCTCTGCCAGCATGTAAGAGTGACACAGCCACGCCCTCTGACCTCAACCTGTAAACATTCCACACTTGACACAGACACTCACACACACAGTCGAGCTGAAGAACGTGTGTCTGTTATTCCTCACACAATGAGCAAAGTTTACACTGAAGTCGTTCACATTATAGTTACTTTTACCATGGGTTTTAGCCTCCTCTCTATAGTGTTTCCAGCTGTACGTTATCTCCATGGCAACATTACACAAACATCCTGTCACTGTCTTCCGACTGACACACTCACATATTGTTGGGGTGCGGGGTATTGCATTCTTTGCAGCTGAAGTGGATTAAACTTGAAGTCTCTGATCCTAAAAACTGTAATGTTTGTGTGTTGCTATCTGACTCCTCTAAATAACTAAAAAACGTTATTTTCTCTGTACACTGTTTTGTCATTTAAATAAAACAAACACACACACACACACACAGAGACCACTCAGAGCTGCTGATTGGAGATGACAATCTGGTCATGCTGACCATCACTGCGGTGAACCGAGGAGAGGGAGCCTATGAGACAGAGCTACACGCTCTGATACCACCAGAGGCTGACTACATTGGAGTGGAGCGCAGGGTGGAGGTAAATACACACATAAACACACACACGCGCACACACACATTTGTTTGATTAAATCTGGTTTGGTGTTAATGTTCCGCAGTGTGGATACGGAAAATAGATACATAGGATTGATGGCAGTTATCTCATCATGGTCAAGTATGTACCCAGTGAACATATCAAAAAAAAGAGGAAGTAAGCTATTTGAGGCAGCAGTTACAGTACGACATCACTTCCTGTTGTGTTTGGCATGATTAAGGCGAGGCTATCAGGAAGGTATGCTTCACTGGCAATGGCCCAAAGGCCCCTATTATGATTTACAAGCTGCATTAGTGACCACGGAAATGGACAGGGTCAACTGTTCTGTGTGTGTGTGTGTGTGTGTGTGTGTGTGTGTGTGTGTGTGTGTGTTTGTGTGTCTGTTTATGTCAGTGTGTGTGTGTTTGCATGTGTGTGTGTGTGTGTGCGCTAATGAGTGTGTAATGGGGCTGTTTGATTGATGAGGTTGTTACTGTCAGATCATTCATCACTCTTCCTCTCCCTGCATTCTCCCTCCCTCCCATTTTCAATCCCTCGCTCCCTTCCCCCTTTGATGGCGTTACGCTTCCCTCCCTTTTTCTTTTCTTTCCCCTCTTCACTCTCGCTGCTCCCTGTTTGTCTTTTTCATCTCACTAATTCTCCTTCTTCTCTTTCCCTGTTTTCTGTTTGATTCCCTCTCTAGTCTCTGTCTCAGCTAAATTGCGAGTACAAGATGGTCAATGAGTCTCGCATGGTGGTGTGTGACCTCGGGAATCCGATGGTAGCGGAGACAGAGGTGAGTTTTTACACACACGCAAGCGCAAACATACAGACACACACACTTCACAAAAAAACCCCACTTTTAAACATCCATGCTGAAAAGCTGCGACTGTTACTCATCAGGTTTAATTCACACTGATTGATGGTTTCCAATGATTACTGATCATCACCTTGACCTTCATTCCACACACTCTGACTCCCTCGACAATGCTTCACACTCAATTTGTGCATGAGTGTGTGTGTGTGCACTGCAGTGTGTAATAGTCATCCATACAGCGCTTGGATCGCTGACACATGCAGGAAGCCAAGGCTTTGTAAAGTAAAGAGTGGTCCCTTCCTACATGAAATTCTACCACGCCAGTGTACGTATGTGCGCCACAAAGCATGTCACATTTAGTGTTTGTATGTGGGCGAGTGTGTGTGTGTGTGTGTATATTTCTTTAAATGTAGGGTATTTCTAAAGGTGTCAAGGCTGGCAAAGAGGTGCATTTGAGCTCTGGAGGTGACACACGGCGTTCTAATAAATCAATTATGTGGTCATGTTTCACCGCTGGGGGAGGAGCGTGAAACCAGGCATGTTAAAGGCACAAGTTGTGTGTGTGTGTGTGTGTGTGTGTGTGTGTGTGTGCGCGCGTGCGCGCGCTCCCCAGCTGTCCAGATGTTTCCCATATTTAACTCTCCTCTTGCCCCGTTGGACGCTCTGGAATCCCAGGGCTTATGCAGAACATACCGTCATGTACCCCATACGGACTCTGGTCCTATTGTGCAGCTCAATAATTGTCATTATTCGAGTTCATTCCCTGTGCCAAATGACACAGCTGCCATCAGCGTAGGAGGTACATGCCTGAAGGAAAGCTGTTTTTGGCGTCAGTGTTCGTCTGTGTTGCTTTCCTTGCTGACCGTGTCTTGATTTCACTTTAGATGTAGTTTAGTGACGTTACTGTGAGTATGGTTCAGTAAATATGGTATAGGTCAAAGTTTTGACAGCAAACAATAATGATCAATGACTACAAAGCCACGAAATGTTTTCAAATGGATGAGGTTTCAACTCATGTCCGATCCTTGTCGGGTCAAGTGATTGTATGGAAACACTGACATTTAAATGCAGTTGTGGTTTAGAGTGAAGTGTGCAAGCACAAGTGTTATCATCAATGCCGTCCACAGTCATTGCACCTATGAAAACATTTGCTGCTGGGTGATCGTTTCAGTTGAATCCCATTTTGACAATACGTGTTAGCACTATATTTTTATTAGAGGAACTTAATTATTCTTACTTTGAGACAAGTTGTCTGTTACTCATCAGTAAAACAGCCACAATGATCAGTTGACTTCTTGTTCATTGTAATATATACTTGCTGACAAAAAACTGGCTGACAGAAAGTATTCCGATGCCCTTAGAAAACTTCACAAACCACCACGTCAGCACAAACCGCCGCTTTTGGTATTGTTTCAATGAACCATTGTTTTATCACAATGTGGCGAAATACACAGCTTGTGGCGAAGCTTTGCAGCTTCAAGGAGGGTAGTAGCCGAGCACAGACGTTGTGTATTTAGCCATATTGTGGCACCATTGTAAGTATTTGCAATACACTGAGCACACAGATAGACGGTGGATAGGCTGACCACATTGCAAGAATACTTTGAAAAGGTTTCTGTCTGTGTTTTGATGATTTTCTACACCGAGAAACGATACAACTCATTGTAAAACCCGGATAAATTCAAGCTGCAAGCAGCTGCTGGTCTCTATTAAAGGACGAAGCAAAACTTTTAACAGTCAAACAGAGATGGAGTGTCGGATGCTTAAAAGGCAGATTTTAATAGACACAGTTGACCTCTTTGTTCCACTGCCTCTTCAGACGTCTATGGCTGTGGTCCTCCTCCTCCTCTCTCAGTATCATAGCTGATAGTGACGTCTGCTCCTTTCTCCGAACGACCCATTGCCTCATTTGGTGTCTGCCTCTTTAGACCTTTCCTGCTCGACTTTGTAGTCCCACACACCACCTCCCCCCCACCCCTCCCCAGGCCTTTTGAAGTGTTAGTGCGAGTCTGCATGCTGTCATTTCCCTCTCTCGACCATGTGTTTGACCTGTTGTTCAGTAGAGCTCATGCACACACACACACACACACACACACACAAACACACACACACACACGCTGTTGTCGTACAGTGGATGGTGAACCGAATCCTCCAAGTTTCGGGTTATCCTGGAGGACAGGAGATTTAAACTGGGGAGAGACGAGGAAGTGAACTGTCGCTTTCGAGTGTGTCTGTGTGTGTCGTCAGGATTTATCTCAGATTTCAGATTTCTGCTGTTGTCAACAAGTTGTCTTGCCCTAATAACAGAAGAGGATCTAGTTAACGGCGGTTTCACTGTGTATTACTGGAAACTTTGAGACGCAGTGTGGCCTTTGATCTACAGATGCGTCTTGATTCTGCCTTTCTTTCCTCCCTGTGATCTCTCTTTAACTGCCCTCCTCTTTCTCCTCCTGTCACATGTTTTTTATACATCCTCTATCTCTCTTTTTGTGTGTTCTCTCCACACTCCTGCCCAGCTGTCTGTCGGTTTGAGGTTTTCTGTGCAAAGGCTGGATGATGCCGGACCAAAAATCAGCTTTGAGCTACAGATCCACAGGTGACACACCCACTAACAGTCACGCATTCCCCCCCCGAAACCACAAACACACACACACACACACACACACACACACACACAAAGAGCTGTTTGTATTTCCTCTGAGCCATGTAAATAGGTTCTGTGTCTGTCCCAGTCCTGTCACTGTCTGTGGTTTGATGAAACTAACTGCAGCCATGGAAGAAGACACATGTCCACTGTTTGCCCTCATTGTGCTGAATTCGATACAAATCATCACTAGACGCAGACACAGACAGTCCAAAGCAGGCCATGGCAAGAGGAATTCCTCACGGAGTCCGCTTGACATTAAAAACACAACTTCATCATGAGCTTTTCTGCACTTTGGATTTATACAGAGTGGATAGAGAATGTAGAGCACAGTCAGTGTGTTTGTGTTTTATATTATGCCATAGTTTTTTTTATATATATAAACCCCCTTTTGAATCTCTCCACAGCTCCAACAAAGATAACTCCAACAGCAACCCAGTCAGTTTGAATCTGTCCATCGTTGCGCAAGCTCAACTCGATTTACGTGGGTGAGTAAAGCATCGATTTGCATGTGAGAGTGTGGCGTCTGCACCAAGGAACATTGACATAATGCTTTGTTGTTGCCTCCCAAAGATAAAACTGATCTGGTTTCAGTCTAAGACTTGTTGGTATTTGCAGGATATTACTGCCCTCCTTTGAATTTGTGGAGCCTGTTTATATACAGATGGAAAACAGCATGAAAACACATTTCTAGAAACAAATTCCAACTAATCTTGTGCACATGGGATACTTAAGAGACGTTGACATGTACGTAGATGCCCATATGCCCACTGACACACACAATAACACACTTCAAAGGTGGGAGCCTTCATGGCCTTGTTTGGGTGTGGTCACTTGTGCATATAAGCAAAGGGGGACCAGGGATGAGAGAGATGAGGACGTACAAGTTCCCGTGTTTGTCATGTGAAACTATAATGCCTCAACTGTCTCTATCTAGATTTAAAAATGTTACATTTCAAATTCTTTATTTGTTTTTTAAAAAACACTTTGGTGATAATTGATCAAATCTAACGAGACTGTCCACCTCAAATTCCAAAATGAATGTAAGATCAATAAGTAAGATTTGGACGCGTTGCATTTCAATCACATGCCAATTTAGCTTGTAGATATACCTAGAAAATTACCAAACTGGTATTTTATTGCTAAAAAGGGTTTTGTGGGAAATATTTCCTTATATATCTTGCAGACATGGAATCTTTTGTCCTTCCAATGTAGCTGTTTTCAGACATGAACTCTAGAAAATGTCTGTAAAAATGGGTACCGACACTTTCTGGTGTTTGCCTTCGATATATGACGAAAGCAGCAGGACATGATGATCATTTCTCCATAGAAATCTCCTTTTTTTTTTTACAATCATCAACAGGCACACTTGCTCGCTGTGAATCTTCCAGAGATTTTGTTTTCTCACTTTGGCCCACTTGGACATTTTCCAGAAATGTTACCAGGGGGCTGTGGACATTTGAGTTCTCACCTCCGGAAAAGTTCAGGAAAAATGTCCAGACTTCCGTGCATGTCTGAAAGCAGATTTGGACAACATGTGGGTCAGACGTTATTGGCCTTTTGGAGCAAAATTTGTAATGTATTTGACTTCTGTGTCCTGGTGGAGGGATATTATAATTATTACTACCTGGTAGTCAGCTCTAGGCTTGTAACACAGACAATACGCCCTACTTACGACAACCAGAGTGTCCCTCCGTCATAGCTAGAAAGACAACACTTTGGTGAAGGATCACACTGACCACTAACAGGTCTCTTGAGATCGACTCCAAACCGTTTGATGTGTACATGCATCAGTGTCACCGAGCTGTTTCTCCTCCCTCCAGGGTGTCTCATCCCTCTCAGGTGGTGCTGCCATTCCCACGCTGGGAACCCAAAGACAAGCCTGTCAAAGAGGACGATGTGGGACCACAAGTAACTCACATCTATGAGGTAAACGGAAGCCCTTACGTGGAAGCACAGCCAATCGTCTGAATCTCAGAGGGCTGACTAGTTTTGTTTTTGTTGGTGGTGGTCAAAAAGCATGTCTTTGGCGTGGACTGGTAAGATGAAGAGCAGAAAAAAAAGGTGTGAGAAGTTGTAAATTAGACCACAGCAAGAGAGAGAGAGGAGGAGGGGGGGCGGGTGTCTGTACGGTGAAATAAACAGAAACACACCAAAGTAAAACCAGTAGCTCTATAAAGATTTAGGCTCTGGCGGATCAAAGGTCTCCAGCTCAGGAGTAATTACTGCTGTGATGGAAGGAAAA
Source organism: Scophthalmus maximus (assembly GCF_022379125.1). NCBI lineage: Eukaryota > Metazoa > Chordata > Actinopteri > Pleuronectiformes > Scophthalmidae > Scophthalmus > Scophthalmus maximus. The sequence goes on along the minus strand of NC_061515.1, from coordinate 11,135,211 downwards.
AAGAGAGACATGGGGGGAAACAGAGAATGGAATAAGGAGCAGGGCAAGGAGGGAGGAGGAAGGAAGGGGAGCAAGGTTGTTCTTAAGAGTGGACACAGTGTAATGAGTAAATAATGATTGAGAGGAAAAACAAGGTCAAACAGAGGTATAGGCAAATAGATCGAAGGAGGGAGGATGGCAGACAGACTGGCAACAATTTATAATAATGTGTGTGTGTGCACTCGTAATGTACATGTGATTTCCCTTTGTTTCAAATGGACGGCTGCTTCATTGAACCCGAGTGCAGCAGTGTCTGGCCTGTCCTGCAGCTGATAATGATTTTCGTTTGTGGTACTTTTTTCCCAGTTGGCAGCTGCTTCTAGTTAGAGAGGACAGAGTTTTTCGCTCGCACAGAATTCCTGCCCTGCAGCACCGGGATCATGTCCTGTTTGGAGGACTTGCATCAGTGTTAATGACCGTGTGTTTGTGTGCGTGTGCGTGTGTGTGTGTGTGTGTGTGTGAGAGAGAGAGAGAGAGAGAAAATACTGGGTTAAAAAAGAGGATTTATTGAATTGATGGTTCATTTAAACTCATAATTCATTTATCCTCACTTGGATGTGGAATGATGAGCCAGGTGATGCTCTGGGCTTTTACTTGACTGACGGCAGCATTAGTATCATCTTCACTAAATCACAGGTGGCCTGTGTCATCATTCCACAGTTAGTATAACCTGATTATAGCCTCGGTCACTTGAGACCTGCTAATAGGACAGAAGAAACCACAACCCTGACAACTTTGCTATCCCCCCTCGCTCCCTCTTTCGACAGCTCCATAACTTCGGTCCCAGCAGCATTCAAGAGGCTGAGCTGCAGGTCGGCTGGCCTTCCCGTTTCCGTGAGGAGAACCTGCTGTATGCCATGGAGATTCAAACTGACGGACCAATTAGCTGCAGGACGAACACCAGCCTCAACCCACTTGGCCTTCAGGTAACATGAACACATACACGTATACATGCAGAGGTATGTTCAAAAACAGATTTGAAGCCTCAAAATATATAATTATATATAATTATATTCTTTTACTCACAAAAACTTGCACACTATCAGAACACCAGACCTACTGCAGTTTCAAACTTGTATTTATTACATTGCTAGCGGCTCTTTCATCCATCCACTGGTCCATCATGTATACCCGCTCATGTAAGACATAATTGTACTCATGGTTCTGGCTGCTCTCCATGTTCTTTTGCCAGTTGGCTCAAAACAAGGAGGCAGGATTATTACGCTTATTAGTCAAAATTAGAGCAGAAATAGTTTCCAATATCTATGATATCATCTGTAGTTGTTTTAGAGAGTGTGCAATACTGTGTAAGCCTCTATGAAATCAAATGAGTCAGCTATACAGCACATCGTCAGAGGTCAGTTTTTATTTTCTCCTTGATTTATTCATTGCCAATATAACTGTCAAATATCATTAATAATATTGTATATTAAAATGAAATAAATAAGTTATTTCAATATAAATGATATGAAGAATAATCAGTAGCTGTAGCCCAACTGACGAAGCTTTAGAGGCAACTATTTTAGAAACGAGCACGATCCCTCTCCTGCCAACACTGTCATTTGTAACTTCTACAGGGAATTGAACCCAGTTCCCCCCAGAGGTGGCATGCCATTGCTTTTTTTGTGTGTTTTGTTGCTCTACGCCACCCAGGTGCCCTGCGGGGACCACGGAGATATCAGTGCAAGGTTACATTAAATAAAACATTTTTACAGTAATCCATTTACAAACCTCAAACCATTACAAACCGTTATTGCAATCTGTGGCCTGCAGCTCCATCGTTTGAGACTCACTGGCTGCCGCCCACTGAGCTGCAGGACGGAAAAGGAGACAAGTGTTTCAATGCCCTCCTTCCAAAATTAATAGAGAGGAATGAGCAAGTCCTCTCCTTGGATTTAAAACCTTTTAGTCCATAAAGCTTAAAATAAATGAGCTGTTATGGAAGTGAATGGTTTGTCTCTATCTCTTATCTGTGAGCTGCGACAGATTATCCAGTCTTGTCTCTTGTTGCTGTCAGCTCGACTGTGTAAGCTGCGCTTCGGAAATGAAAATCTCTTCAAATCCTCCTTTCATCAAAATGCCTTTTGATCAGAACGCTAGACGTCGTTCGTTTGCTCAGCTGCTGATATTTGTTGTATCTTGTACGACATCTTTAACATCTTACTTAACAACCATTCTTCGTGTTCTCTATTTCTCACTCATTTGCCGTCTGGGCGGCTTCAGAGCCCATGTGCAACACAGACTGCACCAATACATGTTCGTCTGTAACTGACAAATAATTGCCCTCGAAAGGCCTGAACACATGTTGCTGAGGGATTGATTAAAATTACACCGAGGAATGTGAGCATCAGCAACAACTCAGTACCTTCCTAGGTTTCCATTTCATTCTCGCCCATTTGCAAAACCTTTATTCTTACAGGTCAGTTCTGATGAAGTCTTCAAAGCTCAGATCTGATTCTATTATAAATGTGTAAGAATAACTGGCTGATGACTGTCTACCTAAAAAATCGAATTCAGACTTTGATCAGTGGTAACTCTCCTCCCTTGTCTGTGTCAGATCTCCGCTCTCCAGGACACGCCTGAATTACTGGGTTTCTTGAGGAACACAAGCGCTCCTCCTCACCGCCACAAACGAGCCGTCAGCAAAGCTCCGAGTTACAGCGGCAAAACCCTGGTGAGCCGCGCGTGTTTGTACATCCTCCTCATAAAACGAGCTCAGACGGATGTTGGTCAGTGATTCGCGTGTGTTAAATGTCTTCCTCCTCCTCCTCATGCAGAACTGCACTAATATCTCCTGTCTGAGGATCACATGTGTGGTTGGCCGGCTGGATCGCGGGCAGAGCGCCGTGGTCAAGATCCGCTCGAGACTCTGGGCACACACGTTCCTGCAGGTCAGTGTCGTGACACTGAAGTTTTGGGGGGTTTTTTGCTTTACTTCCTTTCTAAGTCTATCACTTTTTTAAGGGGTTTTCGTGTTTTTTTTTCTGTGCTTTTTAGTGCAAGTAAATCAAACCGACAAAGGTTTAGAGTTGATTTCTGTTCCGTTGAAACAGCAGTTGAGATTTTACAATAAGGTCTATTAAGTGGAGGTTCTGGAGCTTTTGATCATGTCACGCGATCTTCATCAGCAGCTGCAAATGTTCAAATTAGCTTTTTTTCACAGCACTTAAGGTGCCTCACATCCTCGCTGGCTTAAAAGCTAAGGTTCAAAGTTCAAACGAAGCTTCACAGAGAGTGTTACCCAGAAAAAAAACATGAGCTTTTTTCAGACATGAACTTGGATAAAAGTCAGGAATATTGTGTCCTGGAATCAGTCTGGAAGCAGCTCTAACAAGTAAAATGTGTGATGTGTCAAATGTCACCCTTTTTGAAAAAGTATTGTAATATGTGTCTTGCAGCGGCGTAACGATCCGTACATTCTCAACTCCTCCGTGTCCTTCGTGGTCACCGCCATGCCTTACCGAATCCGACCCCCCACCCTGCCTCAGCACGCCACCTCGGTAAGACGGAGCATGGAGAGTAAATGGAGTGTGTGAGTCTGTGTCAGGCGCTAAAGGAGATAAAGAAGATGCATCAGCATGTACAAACACCTTCCCTTTACCTGTCTGTGTTCTACAGATGGGGACCCTGGTGTTGTGGGGGACTCCTGATGTATCGTTTGCTGTCCCGCTCTGGGTCATTATCCTGGCCATACTGCTGGGGCTGCTGGTGCTGGCCATGCTAACGCTCGCCATGTGGAAGGTACAAACGCACACACACACACACACACACACACACAACATCCACCTTCCTCAACATTCTTTACAGCAGTTTAATTTTCCAATCCTGCACTAACGGGTCAATGTGATTCCCTCAGTGTGGTTTCTTTGACCGGGCGCGGCCTCCAGCCGACGACAATGTCTCCGACCAGGAGCGGCTGACGTCTGATCAAATCGGGGATGCCTAATACGATGCATGACAGCAATTGATTGGAGGACTGTGGTTTGGGAGGGATGTGCACCTTCTGAGTAACTCAAACCGGATCTGAGATCTGGGATAGTCGGACCCTACATTCCTTGGCCTGGACATCTTCTGCCTCTCTATTAATGACACTGACTGAAAGGACAGACGGAAGACTGCAGCGCCACTAAGACTGGGACTGAGGAAAGAGGCTCAAACCAGACAGAGTGGGACCAAAACACACTAAACAGGCTCAATCACACACACATGTCTATTGTTTATCCGCTGCGATGAAGCACCAGAACTGAAGACAGAACGGACTTTGTTGTGAAGACAATGCTTTAGATGTTTCTGTAACTGAACGTTTTCATGTGTCTGTGTAAAGACACGTGAGATCTATGCACAAGTGCTTTTCTGAGGATGAGACTGTTTTTTTAATGAGTGTGTGTGTGTGTGTGTGTGAGTGTCTATGTGTGTGTGTGTGTGTGTGAGAGTGTCTATGTGTGTGTGTGTGTGTGTGTGTGTGTGTGTGTGTGTGTGTGTGTGTGTGTGTGTGTGTGTGTGTGTGCAGGTAGTGTACATATGTGTGTGTTTATTCGGTGCCTCTTGTGTCAGCCTCTCATTCAGTTACTGAATTCTTTCCCCACCTAATTTAATTTATCCTGGTTCTTCAGCCCGGGCCGTACACACACTACAGAAACACATAGGATCCGGCCACATGCATGAACACAACGGCACAAAGTTTAATGTGTATATTTAAGAATGTATGTGCAATATTTGGGTGTTGCGTGATACTGAAGCTTGTTTACACTGGCATTATTTTTATCAGAGCTTAATGTTTCCATTGTTTATGTATATAAGTGTATATTAGATTTTAGTATTGCAAAAAGCTACCGTTTAGACTGACTCAAGCCAACACATGACATTACAGAACAAATTGAGGAGACAAATGACAAATGAATAACTTATTACTCACTTGCTTGTTATTTTGGATTTGGTGAGACTTCAAAAACTGCAAAGATAAATGATATTAGCAATGAATGAATATAAAAAACACATTGAACAACATTTAGCTGTGCGTTTAATTTTGTCACTTGTTTATCTGATAATGAAATGCATCACACGCAGGCCAGGCAGTACAAAGGGCATCAACATTACCCAGAATTTAAAACGAGTCCTATATGTGATTTGTGTAAGTTATATCAGAATAAAGTGTGGTTTGGCGACTTATTCTCATCATTTTCGGTTTATCGGGTCACTGACCTGTACATTTTCTTTTTCACCATGAAGTTAGAGAGTGACATTATCAGTGCATTTGATACAACAACAAAAATTGCACAGAAATAGAATTTTGTTTTTAAATGTTAATGTCTCAGTGATCTTATTTTTCTGTACGTTAAGGTTTTTTTTTACTTGCAGCAGCTGTGGGCCAGCGAATCATAAAGGTGACGTTTTCCTCTTATCAACCCAGTGATGTTTTCAGTGTTGTCATGTAGTCAGCATCTCCACCTCAGCAGAAGGACTCTTGCGCCCCCGGTGGTGCAGTGTAGAAATAACCGACTGCTGTCCGGTTGAGGAAACGGTCAAACCTGAAAGAGGTGCAGGGAGAAAGGGGACAGCGGCCTCTTGTGGCGATGGCCAAAATACATTTTAAATTCAGAAAATATCAGGTTAGAGAAAAGAACAAAGCTGTTGTGATGAAGTTACCTGCCCTACAAGAAAACACACGTCAACAAGACATGGTCTGTGAGTCTACAATGCATCACGGGAGCCACAAAATGTTTAGTGTTGAATTTATTTTTCAAGTCTTTTTTTCTGTTCAAACTCTCATTGGTTTCTCCAGTCGACACTTCATTTGATTCTCCGTGTAGCAGCCTCAGACTTCCCACCAATCACCTTTACAACATCACACGTTCTTTGCCTTTGGGCAAATATATATTTCTGAAATGTACAGTATACTAAACCTGCACGTCTAACTTCCCATACATAAAACATGCTCATATATAGTTTTTAAAGGAAAACAGACTATTACAAACCAAGAGGAGAGGCACACCGTGTCCCATCAGCTCTGTTAACAGTCCAGCACAGTATAATACATGCCTTCCATCTCACAGTAATGCAAGAATGTACATTTTGAAAACGCGTGTATCCACGAAGGTAGCTCAAATGCATCGTCTACGTGTGCTAATGTTTTGTTTACAAAGTTGCATGAGGATCTGATTTGTAATCTATGAGTTATTGAGCTGCAAATTTACACTACTCCTCATTAGCCATGCAGCTGATCCATTCTTCCCTTCAACTGAAGGGCCTGCGTGAATATCCTCAACATAATCTGAGGCACAATGGCCACGTCAAAAGTAGCTCGACAATATGTTTGTTTTTGTTTTTTTGCTATGCTGTTCATGGAAATGTTTTTCTGATGCTCTCTGAATATACTAAACCACTTACCAGCAGCAGGGAGGCGCTTGATCCTTCCAACCCCCCTCTGGGCTGTAATCAACAATTATTGATTTTGTTTAAAGGATTCAAGTCTATGCATTTTATCTATGATATCCTTGTTGACCTTAAATGTTGATAGATGCTGTGAAACATTTTTCTGGGGGTTTTATCAAAGGAGACAACTTGCACAGTTTGTCTGCATTATATTGTGTTCCGGAGTAAAGTGATCAGGATATAGATACAATAAAAATACACAATAAGCACAGATAAAATCAGGGAATTTGATTCTAAGAGCCACTCTGTGATCTAAAGGAAATAATGGCTATAACTTCACAAACCCCCAAAGCAACATCATTGATTATTATTTGAAATGTGAAATTCTCTCTCCAAATAGTGTTGTTCAGCCTTGTCATGGCTGGTGTATGTTGTGGGGGAAATACCAAATCAGGAGATTGTAGCTGAAGCTATGATCAGGTATATCTCAACTGGGGAAGCATTAATCATGGTGACACAGCAAGCAAACCACATATTCACAAAGTCCTGCCAAACATCCCTCTTCCCTGAATATCTTAGGACGGCATAAAAAAGAAATACTGTAGGGGTTTTTCTTTAGACTCTTTATTTCTTTGAATATATTTGATCAAATGTAAAATCAAACATTTGAAGTAAAGATTGAACAGTTTCTGACTAGCAAACCTCAACACCATCAAAATAGGGAACATTATGGATACTTACTACATACTGTACGTGGGACATACTGTATCTTAGCTTTGAGATTTGTCCAACAAACATACTCAAATTACAAAATTGTTTTGTTTTTTTTAAAAGTCTGTAACTCCCATAATTTCCCGGGTTTTTGAGCTAGTGTAAAAGAAAATGTCTTAGGTGAAGCAATGTCCTGTACTCAAATAATGGATGATGTTTCCTTGAAAGTAAACTTCACTTCAAAGGTCTGTACATGGGGATCAGTGTCAATCCTCTCCACTGGTCACGCAAGGTCATACCAACATCATAATGGAAGACTTTGGCTATTTACAAATTGCTGGGATGTACTGTTTGTGTACGATGTATCTCAGACATGCTGTACATTACTTGCTGTATTTTCTTTTTTAAATAAAACGCCCCAAACCCCACCCTATATTTCAAAGTGCAACTCCATAGATCACCACAAGGTGGTGCTTACACCATATTCAACATTATTTAGAAAGGCTTTGAAAATTTCATATTTGAATGGTCCTAGTTCAGGCATTATTTTCCACAAAAAAAAGGGGGGGTATGATGATAAAAAGCCTTTCCAACAGGCTGAAATTAGGGTATAACTTATCGTCCCTTTTCTCCGATTAGACCTCTTAACACTGTATGGGTCACACACAGACTGTGCTTGGCTGTGGTTGGTCCTTGACAGGGCCAGACAATATCCACTGCATCATTCTTATAGAACTGTTGTTGGATTGACAGTATAGCTCCTCCCAGAATCAACCTGAGCTGAGGTCTAACCAGCAAGAATAACTGTGCGGGTGTAAATGGAAATGGAAATTATAGGCCAAGCTATTATTAAGTATTTCTGTCATGTCAACAAATCCAAGGTAAAGACCACAACCAACAATGAAGCCTGATCTATCCTGTCCTATCTGTGTCGATGTTTTACTATGGTGAGACGTCTCACTCGTGCTGCTCAGAGAACCCGGGTTACGAAAGTAACCTAAAGATTTGTGTCTTCATGTAGGGATGAATTGTTGGTTTGAGTCTTTTCATAGGACTAATTAACAATAAGAAAAATGAAGAGTAACACCAGCCTTTTCCTCTAAGCATCAATGCCACGATTTCTTCGAGGGGAGTACAAAGTACACTGGCTCACAGAGAGAGAAGAATGGCTACAAAGGACAAACTGAGGAAACGGGAGCTCTACTTAGTAACAGTGAAGAAATATAAGACCACACAGTCTCGGAGGAGAACAGTCACCAGGCAGTGTTTTTTAAGCCTGAGCAGTCAAACACAAACAGTCAGTAAGTGGGTTTTTACAAGAAAACACCTTTCAGGAGTTCCAAAAGGTCAATGGCTGTTATGACAAACTGCAGTTCATATTCACACATACTGTATGTTACAGTGTGCAAGTCAACTTAAACTGTGGGGAAGCAGAATCATGTAGATGTTCCCCGAAGAACTGTAGCACATTCATGAACATTGGATCAGTCCTTAACTGACAAAACAAAGAAACGATAGCAGGACCACTTGATATCGGTGAGTTAATGGAATGATTGAAGGAGGCGCTGTGGCACATACAGTACATACTCTACAAGAGGATTAGAATATCTATACACACACTGTACACTTTCCAGGATACACTTTACTGTACATGATCAACACTAGCTGGCTAGTTAACTCTGCAACTCTCTTTCTCTGAATAGTAGCTCTATGCAGTCATCAAAAAAATAAACTTGATATAGTTTTGCCCGATGTGTGTTTTTAAATTCCCCGTCCCAGTATATATTGGTTTTTTTTGTCCATGGTAAAACTGCAGGATGTAATGTGATGTGAAACAGTCACTTTCATATTCTCATCATATCTGACAGTGGAGGAGCATGGGGCACTGCAAACACCATCACATCACCACCATCGCCACCTCGACCCTACTGGACGCTTCTTCAAAGTGCTGCTGCTCAGAACACACACACACACACACACACACACACACACACACAAAGATATAAAGACACACTGTTCCTGAGTATGAACTGTAGGATATATTTATTTTGGCTCTACTCTGAGAAACAAATCTACTGACCCAAAGAACTGCCGTTTATTCCAAACAGCAGTTCTCTGATACACCAAGGTATGGACTTGAGAAAGGCATACCGTCATTGAGGAAAAATAGGTTTTAATTGCAAAAACCCTAAAGAACTTGTGCTGCTGTGAACTATAAGTACATTATATACTGTATCTAAGGCCATAGTTTCTGTAAAGAAATCAAAAGGATACATCAGTAGACTGGGAAGGTACAGCTCTTCTGTCAATGTGTCATTATTGTGTCGTGCTTTTCTTATGGTGTGTTTGCATTTAAAGTCGCTCAATATTTTGATGCCGTCAATGGGTCAGGTAGCTCTGTGGATGATGGAGAATTTACGAACTTCAGATATTTCCCTCAGGAGCTGAAGGTGAGATGAGCTGGACGTCGTTGGAACCTGCTCCGAATGAATGTTAATGTTGCTCCATGTCTGCTTGTCTTCAAATTTGAAAAGTTGATCCTATGTCAATGCTAGTTTTACTAGTTTGCTGCACTGGCCGCAATGGACAAAAGAAGTTTTTCATTCATTTGAGTAGCAACCATGGTATTTTTGCAGTATGAGGGCTCACACAAAGATTGGCTAAAAACTCTTTCAGAGGTATTGGACATTTTTCCCTTTTTGTACATATTTGAAATGCTGCACAGAGCAGCAAGGGTATTAAAAAAAAGACAAACACATGTTGTCCTTGAAAGGGAATTACCAGTATTACCAGAATTACCAGGAAGTAGGAAATTGTCGAGGTAATGGTTGAGAAAGGAACTTAGTCTGAGGAATGTGCTCATGTCCACCTGATGTCACCCACGTATCGCAAAAGCATCTGTATCAAACTCTCCAACAGCACATGCATGACTTCATGAGTCGGTATTGTGGACAAATTCAGTGGTTTACATTCAGGCCTTTTCCGTTTCTGCATTTGCAGGCTGCACCGACAACTGAGCACACAGCTACAACACACACACACACACACACACACACACACACACACACACACACACACACACACACACACACACACACACACACACACACACACACACACACACACACACACACACACACACACACACACACACACATCTGACTCCTATGCTCTGTTTAACAGCCACAAAGAAAAAAAACACACAAACCAATACACAGGCACATACTTATGGAGACACGTGACGCAAACCAACAGCGGTAGCACACATCTGTAACGGTATGAAAAGGAAAAATAAAATGATGAAATAAAACTCCAAACCTCACCAGATACACAAAGGCAGCAAAAAATCACACAGCCGTGACGATTAAGCATTGTTACTGAAATGCCACAGGTTTCTCTATGACTCATAAACATCACTAAAAACCAAATGAACAGCGAAAAAACAGAATTGACAGTCGAAATATGATAACCCACTCTCTAGAAGCTGACATCGGAGACTGTGCTCGTTCATGTGATATAACAAGAGATTAACTGGACTGCATTCAACGGGTTTGAGTGAAATGTCTCTCAGGTGACCGCCATTCATTCTCAACATTCACGCTGCATTCATTTTTTGCTTTCAGCATTGATTGCACTGATCTCATGTGTGATACCTCTTATGAAGGTGCTCTACTGTACTTCATTGTAGATATCAGATTTATGTGAAAGAAAACATGTAAATACTGTGTAAACACTGTCTATATTACAGTAATCTGGATAGAGCGAAGAGGGGGTATAAACACAAAGCAAACCACAGGTATTTAAAATTCTCTCAACAGTCTACTCTCTTGTTCAAGAACCTTCCACTCCCGGTACTGGAGTGGCCCTCGATGCTGATTTTAACCTCCTGAGGGACGAAAGAGGGTTTGGGCAGAGTCAGAGGAGGCTCGTCCTCGGCTCTCTCAGTCTGGTCTCTCTCCGGAGCTGACCAGCGTCTCTTGCGGGATGAGGGTCTCTCTGGATCACCACATTGTATTTTCATGAGAGCAGGCATGTCAGTGTTCATGGATTCCTGTCTTACTTCTCCAGTCCCTGAGACTGTCAGCATCGGTCTCGCTCCGTAGAGCCCCTCTGCTGGTCCTGGAACTAGTCCCAGTCCTGGTGGTAGCTCTAGTCCTGGTCCTGATCCAGCTACCTGTTTCCTCTCCAGCCGATCTGCATTAGACGCCTTCATCAGGAGACCACTGTTACCGCCCGCAGCGTTTGAACTCATACTGTTTCTGACAGTGGCATCCACACTGAGGCAGGAGTAAGGGAGGTGACTCGTCTTCAGCTTGGCCCCCAAAGCCTGGCCGTCTGCTGCCGAACCATTCCTCAAGCTGCGGAGGGTCAGCGACACACACACATCGCCCACACACAGCTTCGCGCAGGACAACTCAAACAGCTGGGTGGTCCGGTCTGGGCAGCAGGACGACCAGCCCTGACCAAATACAAAGAAGGGGTACTCCACCAGCACCTCTACACACACCTGGATAGGAACACAGGTACAGACAAATCCCAGTTAGCGCTCGGAAAAACAGAGACTGACAAAATGATTAACAGGAGTAGGGAGATGACATATCCCCCCTGGCCACCAGGAAAACTTGAAAGAGCAGATCATTCGGGGCCACAGTTACCTGAAGTCAAACAATTTCTCTAATGAAATCCAATATATCAAAAGTACGGTGGCCCAGAAGGTCGGTGGAACAGAAAAGTAAAGTCACAACACAATGAAAGTGAGTCACAACGTGTTGACATCGGTTGCCATGGCAATGTTCTCACAGTGAGCAACGTTGCATTCATGTTGTGGCTTTTGCATTCCATTGGACACTTCTGGGCCTTTTGCATTCCGTTGGACACTTCTGGGCCTTTTGCATTCCGTTGGACACTTCTGGGCCTTTTGCATTCCGTTGGACACTTCTGGGCCACCATACGAAAGCCACCTCTTCATTACCTGATAATGAATATAATTGTGAAGTCTCATGAAAAAAAAATTCCAAATAGTTTTCGTGTTCTGCTCCAGAAACATTTTGCAAATGATTCTGTTAGCTTGAGTTTTTGTTTGTAGAATTATGTGACTTTGGCCTTTTCCACAGAATAAATTTTAACATGCCACAGCAGGAAAAGCCAGGGTGTAAACAATAAAATGATGGCGTACGAAGTCTATATAGCTGCTTCAGTTTCAGGGTCCAGGTATCGCGCATGCTGCATCACTGTCACACTGTCACACTGTCATGGCTTAGAGGAACACTTGAGGAATACTTGAGATTTAAAATTCTATGAGTACTGACGTTAAAAATTAAATGTAATATTCATATAACAAACATACATTTGGAATATCTCACCTGAGCTTTAAGCTCTCCCACAGAAAACTGTATGACCACAGCATTGGGAGTTTGCCCACTGTCAATACGCTCAACAGTGCTGGAGTCGATCTTCAGCTCACTGCTAATCTCGGCACTCTGGATGAAGTCCTCTGTCTTGAGGTCCTCCACGCGCTTCAGCTCCCCATCAGCCAGCTGGATGATGGAGCCTCGCATGAAGAATGGAGGAAGTGCCACAGGGGAAGAGGAGGAGGAAATGGAGGGGGAGGCTTGGATGGAAACGGGGGCTGGGGCTGGGACCCGAGCAGGAGCTGGGGAGGGACCTGTCACCACTGCAGGTGCCGGGTGTGAGGGCAGGACTGGCAGCACTGGAGCCGGTGCAACAGCAGGGGATGGTTGATTTCCATCTGGCCCAAGTGCCTCACACTTGGACAGGGCTGTGGCCAAATATGCATGCGGCATGGCGGTGGATATTTGAGGGGTTGTGGTCGCGGTCAGGGCACTGACAGTATGACTAACCTCTATTTCTGTGCCGTTATTGGTGCCACTGACTGGGATGAAGAGGGACTGGCCACTTGGGATCACCAAATGCTGGGGCAGTGCTGCATGGTAGCTGACAGCATGCTGGTTTGTACTGGTGATATAGCCAATGATGGGAGGTTGTGTGGAGGAATAGAGATTGGCTGGCAGGTCCTCGTGGGGCAGAGTGGTCTGGATGACTGTGTGAGGAGCAACAGACTTCACCATCTCTGAGGAAGAGAGGGAGGTGAAAGAGGATGATCTGGACACTGGTTTCCCCAAGCAGATGCCTCCTTTCTCAGTCTGAACTAAGGAGATCTTATTTGAGGCAGCCTCATGTTCCTCTCCGTGGTTGGGCTGGGCCACCAGCACCAAGGAGGTCTGGAGTCCTGCAGCGTTTTGGCCATAGTCTGCAGGCAAAAGGATATGTCTGGCCTCATAGCTCTGGACCTGCTGATGGTTTGTTGGATGACTGTGGGCTTTTGCCTGTTTGACCACCTCGAATTCCCCATTCAGTAGCCCCTTAGCATGCCCCTCTGGCTTCTTTCCAACTGTGCCATCTGCATACTGAACCACCAACTGGGAAGGAGTGAGGGTAAGTGTTTGAGGGAGGACGGCTGTGTGAGGGTGGAGCTGGAGGTGGGCTGTGTTTGAAGTGACAGCGTTTCCGCTGACAGTCAGAGGAGTTCTGCCGTCCAGATGGATGTACTGGCTGGTGACGTGGGGAGAGCTCGGTAGCGACACAGGTGCCAGTTCTGTGGGGGAGAGGCCTATTTGAAACTGCTGCTCCCCTTTGGTGTTGGGGGAGATGAGGGCAGTGGTGTAACCATCCAGCTGCGGACGCTGCCCTACCATGGCAGAGCTGTGAGGCACAGAGCTAGCGTTTGTTGAGATGATGTGAGAGGAGATGTAGCCGGCATAAGGCCCAGAGCTGATGAACTGAACGTTGGGTCCCAGCTGAGCAAACTGGATGGACCCGGCCTGCTGGGGAAGGGCTGTGGAGTAAACTGCAGGCAGAGAGGCCAGGGGCAATGCAGACAGAGGGGTGGCAGAGGAAGGTGCAGACGTGGAAGGAGAAGAGGAGGTGATGAGACATCTTGGGCTTTCAGCATCCCTAGATTTGCAGCGTTCACTGGCTACACTTGCCAGCCACGCCAAGTTCTCTGTGTGGGGACTGTGATCAGTCACCACCGCGGCTGGGGGTGTAGCTGTGGCTACTACCACTGTCCGCTGCTCCAGAGCCAGGATCTCACGCTTCTTAGGTGGCAGGCATCCGTTACTCCGCTCTTGGTTAGATTTCATTGTGCCACAGTGGTTTTAATATTCCCCTGCACTATTTTCTAAGCTCCACTGAGACAACTCTCTCTCTCTCACCTCGCCTCAGTGGTTGTGTGCACGAGCTGGCCTCTCTGTGCACTGTGCGGCTCTGACTCTCTTTGATTTCACTAGTAGACAGCTCCAGGACTCAGAGCAGAGAAGATGAGAGAGTCACTCCAGCTCAGAAAATGAGCTCCATAGACTTCATGGGGAATCATCTCGGACCGGTCCACCTCTTCCACGATGCCGGCAGTAATCTGATGACGGAGAGAAGCTTAAATCAGACACTCAGGTCATGTGCAATTAAACAAAGTCCTGTTGATATGCTCAAACATTTTAACATCCTCCTCTCTAGTCATGCTTTATACAAGAATTTGATTTAACTTGATTTGGTTTAAAATTGAATTCAATCCCATTAGACTAATTCCACTGCAGATCCAAATTCAAAACAGCAATACAAAAACAAAAATACGTCACTCTTAAAAATGTCCCTGATTTTCGTGGTGTTCTTGTTTTTGCCACAAGGTGGTACCTGGTATAACTACTGCATCCAATGTGTGTTTTTCTAATGCACTTCAGCAACAACATGTAGTAGATTCTCTGTGTTTGTTTCTCCATGAGCAACTTCTAAAGATGAATCTCCAAGGATCTACATGGACTAATCTGTCAAAACGCACCAAACATTTCCATGAGTAATGACGTATGACACACAGGAAAGTACAGTGCTCTGTGTGTCATCATTTACATCATGAGGAAAAAGACTCTTTCATGTTTTCAACACCAGGCAGGAGTTTCCTGGGATGCGGTGTTTGTGTGTCTGGGTGTGTGCGTGCAGGGCAAGTGTGTGTGCGTTGCTGTTGGCTGTTATCTCGCTCTCGGGCACGGAGAGCAGAGCAGAATGAAAGGATAACAGTGCAGAGTAACAGCCTCACAGTCTTTGTTTTAACACTCCCAGGCCTCGTGTTGAGTCAGTGGGGCTACTATAAATATAACATCCACCTCCAGACAGGAACTCTGGGTCAATGGGCACATCAAAAAAAATGAAGTGAAAACAATATGGCTTGCAATTTGATTATGGAACATTCTGCAAGAAGCACAACTATCACTGAAGAGCATGAAAATACTTTATAAAGGCTTTCGCCCGTACCCCGTTTGAGCGGTGTCTCCAAGTTCAAGGAAATACACAGTGGACAACAAACCATGAGGGAGGTTACTGGAAATTGTGATGCATAGAGTATGGGTTGGGGAAATGAACCTAACATGTCAACAAGCCACAGGAGCAGCTACTGTAGCTGCTTATTAATGTTTGACTGCATGGCTCCTTTAGTCCATATACTGCAGATTTACAGGTATGCATGCTCACATACAGTATCTCTAAAACACACAAGTAAACACGTACAATATGCTGTGCATCCATTAATTCAACAATATTAACATACAGCCTTGGACTTTCCATTGGTTTCTTTTTTTTTTCTCCTGAGTTTCTTTTTCTGATTGACTGCTCTATCCTGCAGGCTTATCTGTGGGTCAATGCACGGGACTCTGAGTTGTTCATTAGCCAGAGGCACCACAGAGATGGAGTGTATGACACCATCCATTCACTTTTCTCCCCCTACATTCCATCCAGAGAAGCAAGTCTAAACTGTATTTTCACAAAGGAGAGAGGAGGTTCACTACAGCGGGCAGCAGCAGACATGTTACATAAAGACAGAGGGGAAAAAAACACAGAATGCGACCTTGCTCAGTTTCTATTAGGTGCATCTACATCCATCGATGGCTTTGACAAGGTCACCGCATCCAAATGCAACGGGGGGGGAACAAAAAACGGGCAATCCGTCCATACGACCGCAGAGACCGGTAGATCCACCAGATGTAACAAAGGAGGGGAGCAGCGGGGTTGGAGAGAAACAGAAAGAGGAGAGCGTAGGGGAGGCGGAGTGGGAGATATGCAAGATGACAGAACTGTGTTGAAGGAGGAAAGGGAGTAAAAGGGGTGGTGGTGGTGGTGGTGGTGGGGGGCTTTGGAAAAGAAAGAAGATTAGGGATGAAAAAAAGAGGGAGAGAGAATAGGGAACGGGGAGAAGACAGAGTGCTGCTTCTCCTGACCCACATTGAGCAGCGCCTGCAGCATCGGAGCGCCGTAGCCCCCGCCTCGCCGAGAGTTCCCTGATCGGCAAAACACACCAGCCGCTACAGCCTGAGCGATGCATCGCTCAGTGGCAACAACCCCACCTCAGCAACACCATATCAACACTGTAATGACATCACATCTGAAGCACAAGTACCTCCTCCGATTACAGCTGCACTGGAAGACAAAGCCTGCACGCTCACTGATTTACGAATGCCAACAGAAAGAATAAAATATCGCAGGCGTATCTCCTCTCCTCATTTAACCTGCACACAGCCCGCTCTGCACATGGTCTCTCACACGCACGCACACACACACACACACACACACACACACACACACACACACACACACACACACACACACACACACACACACACACACACACACATACACATACACACACACACACACACACACACACACACACACACGCATACACACACACACACAGGCAGACACACGCATACACACGCGTACACACACGCATACACACACACACACACACACACACACACAGGCACACACACAGACACACGCACACACACACACACACACAGACACACACATACACATAGCTAAAAGTCTCTCTAGATTTTCCAGCATCAGACTATTATTAGATCACTGACACCAACAAACTATGGGTCGTGTGATACTATGGAGAACAAAGGCGAGCTTTCAAGACATGACTGTCACAGCAAACCAGACGGCACAGGATCCCTGAGTCAGTCCCCAGGACCGTCTCCCCTGAGACATGTATAGATGGGTGACAACGGAGAGTGATGGGGGGGTTACAGGATGCCCTCTGTTCCTTTCAACACACTGATGCTTTTCAGCTCAGACGGAGTGACAGAGTCAGCCTTGCATGTGATCCTCTCTCACACAAGAGGCTGCACAAACCACAGAAAACAGTTTGGTGAGGCGGTGTGTGTCTGCCGTCACAGATGATTGTTTTCTCTCAGCCTCCTGTCTCTTGTCTCCAGGTGAGAGGCTCCCAGCAGAGAAACTGCCCGAGCCCTGAATCTTCTCCCGTGCAACCAGAGCCACTATCCAATCCTCGCATTGATCCATGGCTTCATGGCAATAACATTTCTCCGCAGCAGGAGGACGCAGGGAGGCAATCGAAAGACGAGAAAAATCACTCGGTGACAGTGTCCTGAAGTGAAGCTTCCGTGCACAAACAAATCGTACAAAAAAGATGACTGCAGTGACCCCGGGGTTATAAACACACATCATGTTTCACCATGCTAGACCACGGATACACAGTGAATACGCCGCACTGCAAATGACTATATATAGAAAACAAAAACATCATTGTCAATCCAAGCATGAAGGGGGAGGTATTGTGGAACACTGTCGAACACGTGTATGTGTGATCCACCGCATGTAAAAGGGACCTCACGTCAACTTCACTTAGAAAACCAGCTGCTTTAACCACACAGCCGGTCAATATAGCGTGCAGCTTTTCTTCTAATACCCATAAGAGCCATTTTACTGCCCCTTCGCTGTTACGACGGCGGTGCCTGCGCCTTTAAGAGGCGGACCGACCGTGTGGCAGACTAAAGCAGACAGTAGGAACAGGCAGTGTGGTTCAGCAGGCTGTTTGTCTCCACAATGACTCCAGAGTTCTCTGCTCGACACACTCCCAACCTCACGGCACACAAGCACAGATGTGTACGCAGGCGTAGCTCGCAGCGAGCACCGCGGCAACGGAATCGGGATCGATGCTGCCGAGTCCTCCAGCTGTGGCTCTGGACAGATGCTGTGGCTGGAGCCTCTGCACGGGGGGGCTTTAGAATGACAGTGAGAGCGCATGAGTGTAGTAGCAGGGCAGAAAATACTACTATGCACACAAATCGAGAAAAGGAAAAAAGAAAAAAAAGGAAACAACCCACCCTCCTCCCCTCCTCTGGTTAGAGTACTAAGAATAGCTCACCAGTCTCTCCACAGCCACTGCTTGCAGAACATGTCCAAGGATTCTTCCTGCCTCCCAGTGTGTGCGTGTGTGTGTGTGTGTGTGTGTGTGTGTGTGTTTGCTTGTGTGTGTGTGTGTGTTTGTATGTGTGTTTGCGCGTGTGTGTGCGTGCGTGTGCTGGAGACGTGTTTCCTAGGACTCTTCTTCCTGGATCTCTCCTTTGTGCCGTCCTCCTCTCATGGAGCCTGTGTTGTAGCTGCTCCGGCTCTGCCCTCCTCTCCGGACTCTCCCAGGTTTGGGAGGTATACGTCGCCCCTGCGGCCCGACGGTGAAGGAAGTTCCCCACTGCTCAAGTCCTGCGTGCAAAGGCTGCTTCAACGTGTGTTATGCAAGGCCACCAGACCGCCAGCTCCCTCCCTGCCTGTCTGCTTCTCTCTCTCTCCCCCTCTCTCTCCTGCGCTCTCTGTATTTCTGCCTCTCTACCTCCCTCCCTCCTCCTCCTTTCTCTCCCTCAGTACTCCACTGACATAGCTCCTCCCCCAGCCAGCCTCATCAGCCGCATCAGGTATTCATTCAAAAAAACACACTCCACTTGGCTCGGCGCCCAGACTACGCTCACACAGAGAGGGACGGCGGGGGAGGGAGCAACAGACTGAGAGGGAGGGAGGGACGGAGAGCTGGAGAATCAGAGCAGGTTTGCTCAGACAGACATACTGCATGAATGTGAATGACCGTGGGACGTTCACACTGGCACATACACACGCGTAGATATTGACACATGTGCAGGCGTGCACGCAGACCGACAAAGGATTCAATTGTTCGGTGTGTTAGCACATCGAAGATGTTTCGATGCACTGCCTTGTTCTTGTTTCTATTTTCATAGACGCATTTTCTCTGCAGAGACAAATCTCTTCCTAATCTGCCCTGTGAGCTGCCCCACAATGAGAGTCTCAGCTTCAATTCAGCTGCAAAGTGACTGGGAGTAACCCCCCCCCCCCCACACACACACACACACTCATGCGCACACACATACACACCCCAAGGTCTCCCCATCACCTCCCCAGAGATATTCCCCTCAGTGCAGGCAGGGCAGGCACTGATAACCCACACACCTCCGGCCCTGACATTGGCCCTGTGGCCTCTTGAAGAGCCTCCTCCTTGCAGCACAAACTCCTCCTTGATCTTCTGTGGAGCCACTGTTTGCTGTAAACAGCAGCAGGCTGGAAGACATGGACGTAAATCTGGTGCACATGCACACTGAACTACTGAGGCGATTTGATGTGTTTCCCCAGCTGTTCAGTGGGGGGGGGGGGGGGGGGGGGGGGGCATGTGCCAAGCGTCTTTCCTGCCAAGGGGCTACTGCCTCATCTTCTTATTGTGACTCGTATTGCTTCAAAGACGCTACCGAGGCAATGCAAACCTGGCAGGAGAAGGGAAGGCAACATGACAGAACCCCACTGTGAAACATCAGGGCATCTACAATAGATTGTTGTTTCCTTGCCCTGAAATGGCTCGCTGTAAGTTGAAGGTCAGAATTGATGTCAGCCAAGTGAGCTGAATTAAGCTTTTCCTGTGAGAATTCACAAATCCAGCTCGAGTCTCGCGGAGCAGAAATGTTCACTGTTCTGAATAGATCAAGAGTGGGAGGGCCGTCACATCTGACTTGGCTGTTCGCTGCCCGGTCAAAGACGTCCCCTGCATTTCTGTGCAGGAAAAAGTCTCCAACACAGATCAGGGATATTTCATCTTTGCTGACAGTTTTTTTTCTTCCTGATAGTATCGAAGAATATTGGACATTGATTATTGTGGTCCAACCTGATGGAGGGGTTGTTGTTGTTCTGAACACATACACACACACACACACACACACACAAAGTGTAACATTCCTCAGTGTGGGACACATAATGAGAGGGGGAGCTCCAAACTGTACCAAGATCTATGTCATCATACAAAGATTAACTACTGACAGTAACAGTATTGCAGTAGTAATCGCAGTAGAAGTGTGAATACTTGTAGTGACACAACAGTAGAAATGGTTCGTGGACACTAGCACTGTGCTTCACCTTCACCATCTTGCGTTGCATTATGCTCACATTCCTCCATTTTTTGAACACACCGCCTCTCAGTGCCCTCTCGTACTCGCACACTCAGACTCAGCAGCCTTCGGCAGGAAACGACGTGAAAACACGAGTGGGTTCCAGGTGCCGCAAGTTCTGGGGGGGGGGACTTTTTCAACAGTGATCTCACACACGGCTCAACTTTGAAGAGACGATGAACCACGTTACCTTGAAACTGTTCGGTGCCCGGCAAAAAAACAAATAAAATATATCTAAGCATCAATACCGGCAGTCGCTTCTGCATCCTCACCAGACATGTACTGCAGCCAAGTGAGCCTCCTCTACTGCGGCAGACATGTCCAGACATGTTACTCTGACACACACACACACACACACACACACTGGACAGAGAAGCACGTATGATGCAAACTGTCATGCAACTTGCTTTTCCCAGTGTGCAACAGATCTCAAAGTTTTACAAACATTTCCTGGATCACCAGATTAAAAAGACCCTTACAAACTTGCTAGTTACATGTATTATGAGAGTTGCGTAAGAGGTACTCACATCCTTTGCTGAATTAGCAATAGTACAATGTAAGGCTACTCATACTTTTCTTTTTTAAGTCCTATATTCAAATTTGTGCATGAATAAAAGTACAATATACTATCATCAAGATGTAACTACTTAGGTATCAAAAGTTGCAGTATTCGGTACAAAATTGTATACAACTGTGTGGCGTTTGTTATATAATAATGCATCATATTTTATAAGTTTATCACTCAAATATTTACAGCAGTTAAAAAACTGCAGCAGAGCAGAAAATACATTGTTTCCCAAGAAATGGAGTAGAAGTAAAGTAGTATAATTAACGCTAAGTACAAATACCTTAAAATTTGTACTGAAGTGTAATTTCTTAGGTAAATAGTTCAGGTCTTCATTTTAGTGAGAGCATAATGCAAAGTTAGAAATACTGATACCTACACTGAGAAACAATGACTCTACTATAAAGTTGAAATTATAGCTTACTTAATGAATTTGTTGATTGATTGTTTGTTGAAAATTTGCTTAAAATAAGATTTTAAGTAATTGTAAAGGCAATTCGATAATCAACTCAGGCAAAAGAAGTCACTTTTTCATAATTGAGTATTTTATACTCAATTCTGACAATGCTTATTGACAATAACTGCAGCAAGTAACCTTTGTGGTAGAAGCAGAGGAGTTGTATTTTAACAACAGAACATTCACTCATTAAAATAGACTGTAAATGGTTGTTTCTGGAGCGAAGAACAACATTACTTAAATATTTAGGCAGAGTAATTGATTGATTGATTGATTGATTGATTGGCTCGCCGAAGACCATTGCGAAAAACACTGCTGGCAAAGTGTTGTTGGACACTTTCCCTTTGATTATTTACATTTTCACTCTGTCAAATTCTATTAACCACATGCTCTATGTGTAATTGCATAAATGCTTCTACACTCACCTAAAGCTTTCAGCATCGGTGACATCATCGCGATTGTCGAAGAAGTACCGTTTTCATCCCGCGTGGACTAAACCATTTGCCCCTTTTAAAGAGGGGGGGGGGGGGGGGCGTGGCCTGGAGAGGCTCTTAATGTGGTTAAAAACTTAATGTAGCCAAAGTCAACAATAATAATTGACTTATAATGCTAAAATGAGCGGGGGGGGGGGGGGGGGGTGCTGAAATGCACTATTTCTTTAACTATGGCATGTGCAAAAAAAACTGTGAGTTTTTTAAACTTCATCTCTACACTGCGGTCGTTCTCAAAACGACCCTGACTTATCCAGATGTTGGTTTGACTTCAGATGTTGACTTTTGACTTCAGAGGCATAAGGTTTCCTTCCAATGACTCTTCCAGGTAGACCCTCTTTGTGCATCAGCAGATGTCAAATAAACCTTTTGCAGTCATGAGGGGGGGGTTGGTTTGCGTGTCTGCCCAGCAGACAGATTTAATTCATCAATGTGTTCTTGGTCTTCTAGATCTTGTCTTGACCTCCACAGATCATCTTAACTGCTGCTTCTTAATGTCATTTCGAACAGTGCAAATTTCAAGCTGGAGGCGCTTTGATTTCTTTTTTTAGCCTTCCACAGCTTTGAAGGCATCAATTAGCAGTCAGTCGCTTGTAGAGGAGCTCATGGTTGTTGAGTTTTACCACAAGGTTTGAAGAGTCGGAGACTCAATCAGCTCTGGAAATGTGATCAGCTGACAATTACTAATGTCAGCTCTGACCTTACAATTTCTAAAAGAGTCCATTAAGGTTTAACGAGTCGATTCATGTCCGAGTGTTTGACAAAAACAAAAATAGCTTCTCTTTAGCATTTGAACTGAAGCCTCATTTGCCTGTCTGCTGCGGGTGTTGTATTTACTATAACTATCACTTAAAAGATCAACAAAGTGTGTCCAAACCTTTGAATATGACTCTGCATGTGTCAATGGTATCATCTCAGCTGTAAACTGCAAAAATTATAAACAACAAACCAACAAATTAGTGGGATTTTTCACCTAAGACACTTTCCAATCTGACTCTAATTTACATACACGCATACCGATGGCATCAAGCTACCTGACCATTGGCAGCAATTTGGGGATTTCAGTGTCTGCTCCGAGGACACTTTGACAGGTGGAGGTGGGTGTTGAGCTGCCATCTCAGCGTGATAGGTAGGCAGCCAACTCTGCCTCCTGAGCCACAGATGCCCCAACAAAGCTTTAAGAATACATGTTTTTAAGTTTGTGTTTGAGCAAATTTCAGTGTGTGGGAGCGGCCATTGGGGAAACACTATGCATTAGTACTCCAGAGAACGGAAAGCGGAGTGTGGGTGGTGGGATTAAGAGGGAATCTGGTATCAGAGCGGGTGGCAAATAACCCTGGCTCGGTCCTGTCGGAGAGCAGTCCTGTCGGAGAGCAGACCTGTCTGCGCGGTGGCGCGCTCCAGTTTGGAGGGAACGACATGCACACCCCACGCTATGTGGGGAGAATGTGAAAGTGCATGCTGCCATGGCAACAAGGCAGCTCCACAGTCTCCAGTCCCCATTAAGAAAGATGGGTGGCAACGTGGCTGTAGCTCAATGGTGGTGTAGCATGACACGCTGAAAGAGCCTATTGAAAGCCAGTGAATTCAGCAGTTAATGAAAAGAGCAAAGGGACAGCAAATCCACCAGGCAGGTGACACTGACCTCACCTCTCTGGGTTCATGCACTTCACTGAATATTATGTGTGTGTGTATATTATCTTCTCTGTTCCACCATTTTTCATCAGCAAATATTTTGCAGCTGAGGCTTAAATTCTCAAAAGAGATTGTTGTCGAATCTCATTGTTGAGTGCAACCAGCAGTTTCAAAGTGACCTTGAACAGAGTCCTTGGATTAAAATCTGAAAATGTTATGTCAATTCAGGGCCTTAACATTTTTCTACAAAAAAGGTTGAGTGCACTATGATTCACAATTGAGGCAGTGGCTGCTTGATGCTTGGGGAGTAGATCAAAAACTGTTCAATCAACCTGTTAAATTGAAATTACTATTATTATTACTATTATTCTTTCCCACATACAAATTCTACAGGCCAAAACACACAAGTTATTTTTTGTATTTATATTTCTCAGGATAACAAATTCCTTAGGCATGTCAGACAGAAAAATGATTATTCTACAACCACGCAGCTCAATCACATGGTTGTGGTTTTACTGCAGCATGCCATTAAAGTGAATTCTTTATCTCTGTTTTGTTGTAGATACTTGGTGAAAGCCAAATTCACCAGAACAGATTTCATCCCTGTTCCAAGTGCCAAGACTTTTTCTCATTCAGCCGAAAATAGCAAGCCACTGCTTACGCACATCTCCAGAACATAGTATAGGCAACTGAAGGATTGGGTGGGAGTGATTTTTGTGGAGGAGGAATCAGGCACTGATGGAACTGGGTAGAATCTGTTCAAACACATGAACCAAATGAATCATGAAAGACACCAAACCGTGTTGAAAGAAAACTGAGCACAGTGTGCAGCCAGGAAGTGAAGTTGCTGTTGGTTTTTAATCATAGTTTCCAAAGACGTTTAACAGAGATTTATCAGGCATGAAAGGCCATGCAAAATGATGAGGAACTCCCAGAGCAATGTGATCCGTTACATGTAATCACATATCTGTCATTATGGAATAAAAGTTACAAGTTCTCAATATGGACACGTCCCTTTTCTTCAGCTGTAAGTGGAACAAGGAACCCGACCATAACTGGAATGACCTCACTGACCTCGCTCCTCCTGCCTCATGTAGGGTCAATACCAGATTCACACAGCAGAGGGCAGTATAATGGACTCTGTGACACTTCAGCTACAGGTTAGATGTGGATATTGTAATCAAAAAAAAAATCTCATTATATTAATTATGAAGGTAAACCAATCCTTGACTGTGGCTATTACCTATGGAGAATATGTTGGTATATATATATCTTAGTTTTGCCCCAGCTCCATGCTTTATTTCCAACCCATTCTTCGAACTACATCATCTTATGAAATCATAATATAATGGCATGCAGACATCACAAAGAGAAGTTGAGAAAAACTGTTGTGTAAGTCATTAATTGTATGTTTTTTTTAATTAATTATGAATCCAAGTGTCATTAAATTTAAAACCATTAGAAACTGCACTGCATTGTTCAGTCAATCTAAATAATGCCTGTGCAATATATACAAATACAATATTTCCTAAAAAATCCCATTCATTTGACATAATGTCAAAGCGTCAAATCTGCATTTAACTCAACTGTAATCAAATACTTAGTGATTGACACTGAGGATGAAAAGGTCTCATGACTATTATCATGCAAAGTTTTGGGACTGATTGTGCTTCTCTTTTCTCTTTGTCTTTCTCTCATCTGAAAAGGTCTTGAATGTGTTCTGGTGATCGTTTTGTAGATAGTAGCAAATGATGCCAAGAAAATGCACTCAAACACATTTCTAGTCAAAATCGGTTGATGAAGTCAAACCTCGACAGTCTCTCCGCATACGAGTGGGACTGCAGTGACTAAGTCATAAAACTGAAAGTAGCATTCCAGATGATGCCAGGGGGCAAACATATGTTGGGCCACTTGTTCCTCACCAAACATCCTGTACACTCTGTATGTGCAGCATCTGTACATCAGACATTGTGTTTCTCTAAACCAACGTAATCCAAGAAAGAAAGGCTGTATTTCTCTGCAGTAACCAAAGCTACCTCCGTGGTTGTCTTGACAACTCAAGCTTCTGGCTGCCGTAAGCAGAACTGTATTCAAAAACACAAACACCCAGAGACCTAATGTAATGTCATGTGAAAAAGGAAAGCCTTGAGTGAGTTTGTACTCGCCTCATATTCACATCTATTTTTATAACAGGGAAATGAACTTGAGTACAGGCAATGTACTATTCTGGAAAATAGGTTTATTCAAGTCATACTCACTCTTATTTATTCACTATCCTAGAAATGAGTTCATTCATAATTTAGCGCCATTGTAAGAGGCAGTAAATCCAAATCACACAGTGCTGATTTATGATGCCCACGTCCAGTTGAATTGGCTTTTGGAGATGTATTAAAAAGCACTGAGGGGTAGGACTTCATAATTCACTTAAAATAAACTACAACAACAAAAACTAAAACTAAAACAAGGCTGCACAGCTTTTTCTTCAGAACTTCAGCATGAAACACTGTGTTCAGATCGACTGATACTGTGCACATATGTAATGGCATTGTGACCCCAAGAGGTCCTCAAAAGAATGACAAAAATACAAAGAGTGGGTGCAAATGTGTACAAATATGTGTGTGTGTGTGTGTGTGTGTGTGTGTGTGTGTTACCCTCATGATGCCCCATGGCATCTCTAGTGTTAGATCAGGCGTTCGTCTCCTCTTCATCAACAGCCCTCTCCACTCAGGCAGGACCTAGCCGGCCTGTAATTACTGACTCCACTTGAGAGGAATTCCTACAGGCACAGGCACACGGGGGGAGACAACGACGACGACAGTGAGCAGCCTTTCACTTCACGCCACCTTTGCACAACTTCAAGACACCTGGAGCCTGCTGTGCTGTGTGAAGAGCACGCCGCCATCAGCTGTTTGAATCTCCACTGACTTAAAGGATAAACATTTTGTCAATTACAGATCATTTTTTGGGGGGGGGGGTCCAGTTGAGCCCAGACTGTTTACCTCCTCTCCTCTGAACTGTACGTGGCTCTGGTTCAGACACGGACTGTCAGAGAAAGCTGTGAGCTCTCCACGCTGCCTGTAGTTAAAAGAGCCAGAGAGGGTGTCAGGAAATAGGCTGGACACTTCACCAACTCAGCACCGTATGGCACGCCGTGTGTCAGCAAGGATCGGGAATCTGTCAAGTATGGCATCAGACAACAGACATAGAAAATGGGACGGACTGATCATGTCATCATAAGTCTAGAGTAATATTTATCTTTCCTTTTCTTTTTTTTTCACAGTCATTAGCTAAGCCGGGATCAATTCTATGACTGCCATCATTAGTTCCACATTAATATTTATAGCAAAAGGGACGATTTTTTATTTGATTTAAATAAATCATTGGTGCTTTATGAATAACTGATTGGTATATGTTAACAACATCAGGGCCCGGAGGTTTAGTGTTACAGAAAGTAGGGATAAGACAAGTCTGTCATAAATTATAGTATTGACTGTTCTCTTTTTTACTAATCTTTCCAAATCTCAACTGCACAATGCAGTTTACTGCACAACTTTTTATTGCACAACAGCTAGAATGCATGCTATTGTATATCGTTTTTTTTATTATATAGTATACCCATTTAATCTTATTTACTTTAGATTCTGTTTTTTACTCTTATTTTATTTCTTATCACATTTTCACCATGTGCTGTTACACTTCTGTGCTGCTGTGTCAAATTTGAATTTCCCTTTCGGAGGATCAACATATGTAGATCTTATTTCATCTTATCTTCCTCCTCCACATTCTCTTTGGATACGAGCCAAAGTATATTGATACAGAAATAGATTACAAACATGGCCCAACTACAAACACACTCACCAGTATATAGTACAGTAATGATAGTGGGTGGTGTCTGTCCTCAGAAAAGCTCTTCACAACTACGGGTTATATTATTCAGTTGCCTACAGTAATGGCATGGTGCATGGCAGCAGCATGTGGGGGGAGGTCACTGTGTAATCTGCGAGTACCATCTGTGGCTGTCATCTGAAGCTGCCACTTAGTGGGCCTAACACACATCACCACATCAACACGTGCCAACAACTGGAGCCTCCACAGTCCCTGTAAGCACGAGAGCCCTCACCTGCCAGAAAAACCAGAGAAACGTCGCAAAAACAAGTAAAAAATTACAGTTTGGGCTGTTCTTAAATTCATAAAAAGAATTACTTTTGTCAGGGAAAGATGACGTGGTAGAGTTCCTGCGACGATAAAGGAGGAACATAACAGTGCAGTGGGCTGATCCTCCTCATTACATCAGCATCAGCGTGAAAATGTCCATAACACTGACTAGTAAACACTAGGTGGAGCCAAACTCTCATAACGAAGAAGAATGTGATCTCTCTGCTTTCTAAAAAATCAATTAATTTAAAATTTTAAGCTTCTCACAGCAGAGAAAATGGCTGAATTAAGAGGTAACATTAAAAGAAAACCTGCTCCAGAGTGCAACCTGCCACTGGGGTGATGGTTCACCTTTTCAGCACTTTTCTAAATATGACATCAGTTTGGGGTTTTTAATCAATTGCCGGAAAATAAAATAATCATTATGGATTACAGATTGTAGTGAGGAGGACAACATTTCAACAAAATAGTGTGCAAAAGGTGAAGGAGTCTGAAAACTTTTTGATGGTACTTTATGGACTCATGACACAAACATTAATGTCACAGTTTCAGTTAACAAAAACACACCGTGGCCTCCGAAATAGTTTCAAAACATTATACGAATTATCAAAATGCCGACAAACAGCTTAAAAAACAGACATCTCAAGCACACGGTTTATTAGTGGTGGTTTCGTTTAATCTTGTTGAATGCAAAAGAAAAAAAAAGAAAAGTGTTGTGTCGCATAGAAAATTTATAATACATTAACTTTTCAGTCACACACATGCTGTCGAGAGCAGTCGTGCTGAGGTTCATATTTCCCTTCAATAAATTTAAATTTGCCTTTAAACCAGAGAGTTACAGCAGCTGAAAAGCTGAGCTTGATGCATCACTCTTACAGTGACAGAGGTCAACAACTCAAAGTCTGAGCATACAAATCTTATATACAAAGATATACTGCAGGGACAATCTCGTGTATGCATGAATAATTAAACTTAAATACTGTGTGAGACAAGACATTCAACCTTAGTTTGGAAGAGTATTTAAAAAAAAAAAAATTAAATCTCATCATGAGATGAGATTTAAAAAAGAGGCAAATCTTGTGTTAATGAAAAGGTACCGTTATTTTCTTGTCTTCAGTCGAGACGTAAGCTGTTTTCAGACACGCGTCCGGACATTATACTGGAGTTTGCCGTTCACGTACTGTATAAAGAACTCGGCAGGAGATTGTCAGGGTCACACGTAAACAACGGCAGGGAGATTTCCTGGAACATTCAGACAAGGGGCGGCGCATGGAGAAGACGGGACCTTACACCCGCTCGCTCGCTGAGAGATTTTGCTGAGATTTTCCTGCTGTATTCTCACATGGGCTCACTCAGACCTTTTCCTGGAAATTGAACTAGGGGACTGGCAAGAAAAGTTCCAGAAAATGTCCAGACTTCAGTGCATGTCTGAAATCAGCTGTAGATTTGGCACAAGAACTGAATTCTGAAAGTGGCATGAGGCAAACAAGCACAAATACAGTTAATGTCAGAGACAAACCGAACCCAAGTCGTAGGGAACTAAAACAGTTCATATTGATGTGTATCAATCTCTCTGCCAACATCTTAATGCCGACGCACGTTCAGACAACTCCTTGAAAGGGGCCGTGTCTGAGGAGTTCTGCTGGCGTTTTTTTCAAAAAACCATTACACACTGCCTGCTCAGCGTTACCGTGGCACTCTCTTGTGGGCTCTTCAGCGTCATCTGGCCCTGGAGCGCTTGACAACAATTGTACCAGCCACCATATCATACACAGTCCGGTTGTGCTGAAAGAACAGAAGTGTGATGAAGGCCGGGAAAAAGAAGGCAATTGAAAAGTTCTTGTTCAAGGCTCGGACGGTTGATCTGTAGAAGCAGACAAGAGACGGCGGTTACAATTCAAGCTGTAAGGCTGTGACGGGTTTCATTAGTTATTAAACTGCTGAAAGACAACCTTTCAAATGAACCACTCACGCAGACAGAGAGACATTCGTTGCCGGTACCACAAGCACCCGGTTAGGCTGAACCAGAACCGACGAGTCACATGTCACGACTCTGAGTCCAATGAGAAACTTCCCTGGAGTTGCTCCTCCTGCTCCCCAGATACACACTATCTGAAGAGAGAAAGGCGAAGGAGCTGTCACACAACAACACTTTACTACTTTTCAAACATGTACATACGAATATTTGATATGTTAAGTTTGACACCAATGTTTTGTCTCACATGTTTTAGAAAAAATGTTTTTTTATGAGCACTCACCTCATAGAAACACACTAATATGCGGTAAACAAGTGCAACAAGCATCATTTTCTGTAGCTCCTCCATTGAAGTGTCCTCATCTATTTCTTCCACGATGAAATGCATTGCGAACTTGGACACATCCCTGAAAAGAAAAGAACAAAAAAAAAATACTGTAAATGTATGATATTGATCCAGACAGTGTCTCAAATGATAATTCAGTTTATGTTTTCTGAAAAGCACGGGTGTGGATTTACCACCTCTCCTACCAACATGAACTAAATAGACTTACTTGATTCCACTCAGGTGCATCATACTAATGATTATAGTTGCTTTGATGAAAAACAAAATGAAGAAGTCCACCATCTCAGCCAGGAGTCTTTGAAGAGGTGAAGGAATTCCATACTCTCGACCTGGTGAAAAGCAAAAAAAACACCAAAGTTTAAGTTAAATAAGTAAATGGACTCAAAGGGCTTCACAGCACAAGTCACATTCACGCACTCACACACACATTCATACAGCGCTGCTTATGTACCACACTATTTTATCTATCACATTCATACGCTGCCGGAAGAACATTTTTTCGTTAAGAGTCTTGCCCAAGGACACGTTGGCATGCGGACTGGGGGAAGCTGGGATCGAACCACCGACTTGCGCGTTGGTGGACGACCGACTCTACCTCCTGAACCACAGCTCCAGTGGAGGCTATATTGTTCACGAGCACAGTGAACAATAAATCCAAAAGTATGTGTGGACGCATGGAAACCGTGTCTTTTCAAACCAGATATGCTGCCGTTACTGCCCCGACTCTTTTGGACAGCTTCCCAAAAAGGACTTTGGAACCAGGCTGCGCAGATTTGCTCTCATTCAGTCTTTGGGTGATGAAGTGTTCCAGCTCATCCCCCCGGTTGTTTAAAGGGGGAAGGCTGTAACTACCTTTCGCACTGAGGTCATCATGTCCGTTATCTACGTCTGGGGAGTGCTGACAATCTACACTGGTTGAGACTCAAACTGTGGTAACACTATGTAGGAATATGCAATGAGGCAAACTATTCAATTTTTTAATAATGATATCCCTGGCTGTGTGCAGGGGGCTTTGAATAAGTATTTAGAGCAAAATAAAATGTACAAACAGTGTATCTGAATAGTTACATCTATAGCCCTGCTTGCAATGAGGTCAAGTGCCAGTTCCTCCACATCAGGACCTCGCCTTGAGCATGGACGTATTGCCATGGTTACTCGGACTGTTGCCACAAAGATCTAACGACTCTCTATTCCATATCTATGTGTTCATATCTTTAAAAAGTAGCCCAATCCATAACACCAGGACAAATGCAGACAGGGGTGTCCGTGCTGCTGTCGGAGGAGCGTTGTTAGTCTGTCAGTCCCTGAGTTGTACCTGGTCTCTGTGCGTGTCCGTTCTCCTGCGGCGGCGGCGGCGGCTGCGGCGGCGGCTGACCGGGCACCGCAGCGCCGCCTGCAGCTTCACCTCCCCGGCTGCTCGGGGAGCCCACGGCAGGCGAGTAAGGCGACAGCGGAGGACCGAACGGGCTGTTGTACCAGTGCTGCGAGAGGAAATCGAGGGGGGGGGACGTCGCCGTCCCGCCGCCGGGCTGCAGGTGGGGAGGGTAGGACATGGCCGACGCCGCCAGCCAGCTCTGCCAGTTCACGTACCCAGTGTAGTACTGCCACATCCACGCCTGCAGCTTCTCGCAGTACTCCGCCGTGGCGCGGCTCTCGCCGGCGCCCTGCTTGCCGTCGACATCGTCGCGGTTGCCCGTTCTCTTACCAAGCTCGTCCGCGAGTGGCTTAACTTTGTGGGCAGCGGGTTTGTTCTTTTCCTCGTCGACTTCCATGTTTGTGTTTTTTTGGTCGGCCATGTTTGATGATGGCACAGCGTCACGCGCAACGTCACTCGGGACCGTTGCATCTGGACGAAGACAAGGTAACTGTAAAAATTAGCATTGTGGTCGCTAAACATTATTGCTTGGGAGGCAATCTGACTCATAAATAATTTAATAGTCTGTTGCTTAGGACAGATAAACTCTCACAAAACGTGCGTCCATTACACGACAAAATGTTAACCCCCGCCTTATCGGGATCCAATGGTACAGTCCATTCAGTCCCTGCTATTAGTGCAAACAGCCACAAGGGGGAGTTTCTGTGCGATAAAGGCTGCAGTGATATTTGACATTTAGGGTCCAAGTTCACATTATATAATTATTCAAATGAGCAAGTAATGTAACAAAACGTTTAATATTGTTTTTAATTAGGACATCATTGATTAGTCAATGATTAAACAATAATTGCTGCCAGGATTAAAAACAACAATTCTATTTATTGCTGGTGTGTAGCTTCAGAGTGACGTCTGCTGGCCACACGTCTTGAGAACATTTCAGGCAACCTGTTAATTTTTATATACACGCCACATTTCTGCTGTATTAAGCTTTACAGCAAAAATAAATAAATTATTCAGACTATTTTTGCACTAGGTGCTTTCAACAAAATAACCAAGTGATAACTAGAACCATTTCTAAAGAAGGAATAAGCTCACAATCATGGTAAACTCATGTTTAAAAGAAGGTAAACCCATTTCAAAGGCCAGCTTGCTAAAGCAAAGCTTAATCCTTGTTCCCCAGAACATAGAATACAAAATGCCTGCATGTGCAATGATCTTATATAATGTGGCATCCAAGACAAAGAATTAGCTTTTCATTAGTCAGTATTCATTGTTGTCTGAGCACCACCCAGGGTCACAATCATTCTCTAAACCCTGGAAATCTTTTGAGGATTTGGGCCTAAACCTACATTCCCCCGAAGGACCCTAATTAAAACAAATTATGTGCACTTGCG
Source organism: Scophthalmus maximus (assembly GCF_022379125.1). Taxonomy (NCBI): domain Eukaryota; kingdom Metazoa; phylum Chordata; class Actinopteri; order Pleuronectiformes; family Scophthalmidae; genus Scophthalmus; species Scophthalmus maximus. The sequence goes on along the minus strand of NC_061515.1, from coordinate 11,102,380 downwards.
TGAACTCTGTGCATCCAAGTCAAGGGGCCTGGCACAAATGAGGTCACCGCTCTAACCCCAAGCAGGGATTTGGCCTTCCCACCTCGTCGTTGTCATTAGGAGGGCTGCTAGAACAGGTTGCTTTTCTTTGTTTGAACAAAAGGCCTTTGTACACCCCCCACATCTACTTGGATTAGAAGCATGACTTTGAACTGGTCAGGGGGGATTCTTACAAGATGTTAGACAAATGTATTATAAACCTCATTCAAATGTTAGTGGTTTTAAAATTGGCATTTGGCCATTTTCCAAATCCATTTTGCCACGTCCAGGAAACACTAATGAGGCATTGGGACCTTTACAAAAAAGGAGATACTCTAGTCCATTTCTAAAGCCCTCATCATATCTGATTGAGGGCAGTTTTGGCAATAGCCAAATGTGCCACTCTAAAGTTTCAGGTATTCTGAACCATCACCGTCCCATGCAACACATTCGTTTTTAAGTCAAGGGGGGAATAAAAGTGCAAAATAATAATTATCTGGAATTCGTGTATACTGCTGCCATACCATGAAAAGTCAAAACGGGTCTACAAGGACTGAAGTGGTCCATTCACCATTTAACAATAGACATTTCAAGCCCACACACTTGTGTGCATCCGAAACAACAAAAAAACCCACTTATTCATGCACAAGTATTTCAGACTGAAGAACTACAGTTCAGACTTTATTGGCATCATGTTTGTCATCCCAGTGCATTTGTTCGTGGAACAGGGGTCCAGGAGCAGCTAATTAAGCCTTCTCATAGGTCCTTACTGCAACAACATCATCCATGATACATTTCTGTGGAGACAAGTGTTCACCAAATGTTAGAAATCTTACGTTTCATAAGGGGGAGATTTATGAAAAGGCCTTATATCACTTGCTGGGTTGATTCGAGATCACTCACAGCGGTCAGTTTGCCATCTTGGATCTCTCGTTCCAGTGTTGTGGCCTTTCCATCCCACGTCTGTTTCTGCACAAGTTTGCCATTCTCAAAAGTGATGGTGGTCTGAAATCACACGGATTGCCATCGCAAGTTAGATTTCTTTAAAGAAAAAGAATAATGAAGCCGACGGGGTTTTGTGATGACCCACCTTGGTCTGTCGTCCGTCCGCGGTGTTCTCGTCGAACTCTTCGTTGATCTTGAACTTGATCTCGGTGTTCTTGAACGTGCTCTCGGACTTCATCGAAATAACCCCAGCGTCATCCAGGCTGATCACCAGGTTGGGCTTCACCACGTTGCCCATTTGCCGGGTGGCGAAGCCCACACCTGAAACAGCCAGGCTCATTTGAGGATCATTTTGTATCATTAGTCCCAGCAATATAATAACTATCTCTACAATTAAATAATCTCACCAATCGCCTTCATGTAGTCATCGAAGTTCTCGCTGGCAGACAGAGTCCAGGTTCCAACAAACTGCTCGACCATGACGGTGAAGTTAAAGCTCAAGTCTGCGGCACAAACGCGAGGCGTGTGGAGCGCGGAGAGACCGACACTCGGAGCACACTTCGCATTTAAAGCCCGGTCGAGCACGCGCTTGATCCGGGGCCACCAATCAAGAGCGGGCGCTGCCGTTGCCACGGAAACGGACTGATTGGGGGGCGAGTCCGTCTCGGAAGAATTAGCGTGGCGTGTTTTGATGGGAGGGACGTTGAGCTCAGGTCTGCTGACCTCAGCATGGGGTTAGGGAGGTGATCGAGTAGCGTGTGGCAACAATATGACCTGATGTGATTCTGTGTGTGGAAGTGTGTGAGCGACACAAAAAAAAAAACAAGTTTCATTTGAGAATCACTTGATCGTTTTATTTGATTTTTATTAAACAAAAATTGTCAAATGTTTGCCGATTCCAGCTTCTCAAATAAGGGGATTGGATTTGTTTCTTTCTCTGTGTCACACATGATGGGAAACTGAATCTTGGTATTTTGGACTGTTGATCGCAAATTAAACAGAAATCTGAGGCCATCACCTTTGTCTGTGGGGAATTATAACAGGTATGTTTCATTATTTACTGTGATTTTATCAAAAAGCCATTTACATAACGGAAAGAATTTTAAATGCAAACTTCACCCATTAAGAGTTTACAAAATAAATCAAACACAGATTTAATGTTACAGTCAAATGTAGTTTATTTCCCCGAAACTGCATCAGAAAGTTTTATTGAAAATCAGTGTGTGTTGCTGCGATACCCTCTGCTGCCAAACACCACCTCTGCTTTGACTTAGTACTGGTTTTAACCAGTAGATGGCGCCTGTGGAAAGCAGATGGATGTAACATTTCTTAGCTGCTGATAACTGTTGAGAACAAAAGTTGCAGACTTTCCCCCGGAAGTTATGTTTAAATTTTCTTGTCTCTTTACATAATATTTTAGATTCACTTGAACAGTTGCAATACAAATTATGGGCGAAATAATTATTGTTATCATTTATTTCCTCTTATTATTATTTTTTACTGGAGTAGCAGTTAAGGCCTTTCACAAATGTGGGAGAAAACAATCAGATTCCAGTGGATTTGTGTCCCAATGCCATGTACTGCCTCCCAGTGGTTAAAGTAATACATTACAAGAGACTTTGTAACTGGCCTTTCAAAACATTATCAACCCAAAATACTAAATATGCCAAAAGGCAAGTTACTTAATGTTGCATTCAAAGTAAAACAAAACCGGACATACAAAACATTTATGAAAAATTTATCAAGTTTATCTTCTCGTTCTGTTGTTCAATGGGTTATTCTAATCCAGTTCAGGTTTTTTATATAATAAGAGAATGTGTTGTGTGCACAGGGTCAACAAGTATAGATTTCACAAATAGATGAGATGTCATTGATTTATGTATTTATCTAAATATTCTCTGTAAAAGAAAAAATGCAGATTGAAATTCAGTTTTGTTCCTCAAACAATGAAATAAAGAGAACCATCCTAAAAAATTCTTACTTCATAAATATTCCAGTTGTGTTTTCTTTTCAGATGATTTAAGAGCTATAAGAGCTAATCAGTGCTGCAGACGAATGTGCCATGGGTGGGAAAGTAGAAAAGAGTCCAACATAAATGATTGGAGATGCTCGGAGCAAATCAGATTCAGATCAGATGAGTGCTCTGTGACAAAGGGGATTGAGACGTCACGTCCTCCTCGCACCGGCTCCCACCGTACAACAGTTTCCACATCTAGAGGCTAAAAGTCTTTAAGACATAAAATGGTTGTTCAACTATGAAAGCCTAGAAACAAAAGGAAGTAGTGAGGTTTGATAGCAAAAAAGTGTAAATCTGCTACAAGTCAAACGTTTCCAGTAAAGAGTTAGGTTGTTGTGCTTTTGTAAACTGTGCATTATGCGGTAGATCAATTATGTATGTTCACTGAACATGAACCTCATGGCAGCCTGTGATTCATTTCTCAGATTGAAAACTGAAATAAAAAAGCACTTGGGTTAGAGATGATGGTGACATTTCTATTCAATCTTAAGCCAAAAGTTGTTCAAATAGAAACAGCAAGCTCTTTTGGTTATCACAAATCACAGGGCTGTTGACAGTGTGTATGTGTGCAGTGAAATGTCCCCTGGGGGCCCATTTTTATCTTATGATGAAATCCCATGAGTCTCTATGACACCAGGTCCTGCATGCCATCGTAGTTTAGTCCTAATGCTTCTAACCTTTAAAGAGAAACACAAAACTAACTGTCCTTAAGAAAGACCAGACAAACTGGAATCAGTGAATAAGCCATATAGTAAGATCCTAATGTGACTGTCACATGGCCACAGTGTCTGATTTCACAGTGCAAAAAGCATTAATTATTCATTAAGTTCAATGACAGTCGGCGATGGCGTGGATGGTCAAAGAGGCCGAGCTGTGATATATCATGGAATGTTGTTTACCAATCCAATAAGCCGATTACGTCTTGTTCTGTCACCCGGGGTTTTCTCTGTGTACATACAGGTGCCTTCCAGCCGCCGCCGAGCCCGTCTAATGAACATGAACTCTCGCTGGCAGCCACAGAGAAGTCCTTTCCTCCCGGTTTTCATCAACACTTCAGCCCCCATTGATGGGAGAACAGTGGCCGTGGACAAAAGCTGTATATACTGTACAAACACAGCTCTGACCAGCAGCACACTGACTCATTCTTCGGTGTGTGTGAGAACGGAGGGGGACCCCTTTCAGCTCCTTTGTGTTGGTGTCTGTCAACAGTGTAGTCGGAGGCAGAGCTCATTGTGGCGGCCAGTGTTTCGTATTGACACAGGGCCTCGCTCAGCTTGTTCCCAGGGTCCAACCTGAGGACTCATGAATAATGGAGAGAGGATCCTCAGGGCCAAGGTAGCTCACAAGTCTGACTGGGCTCATTACAAACCTCAATGTCAGCTTCAAATGTCAGCAGGTAAAACTGGGGTCAGCGCATGTTGACAGGGAACTTTGACACAACCCTCTGCGGTCAATGATTTAACCCAGTGAGAATCGAGCAAAGGGATAAGGGCTTAATTCAACTATGATAAATCATTTTAAAAAGGGAACAACACATTTGAATTTGCACCTGTTTCCAGATGATGGTTTTTCCATCTTGTTTGAGAATGTTTTATTGTTTTGTCTCCTGAACTGCCTGAACTTTCTTTTCTATTCTGAGTAAGCCTTTGCCCGACGTAGGGGATAATTTCCGTGTTCCTTTCAGGAGTGTCTTTCATGTGCTGTAGTCAAGACACATTCGTAATCTGTTTAAGTTTGAACCAAATCCCACAAACGATGTTATGATTTTAAGATAACCTCCTGCTTCCTTTTGAAACATTTTTCTTTCGTTGAAATGTTGCACATGCCGTCTTTCTCATCGTATCAAATTTTAACGCCCTCGGAATCAGAACCTATCTTTAAAAAAAAATTGGTAAAAAAAAAAAGAGAAAACCAAAAATCAAGAAGCCTGTTGCACTTGATTAGAAGCCTGTTGCACTTGAAAAAGCATGAGGAGGAAAATTGTGTGTTAACGTTCGACAAATAAGAACAAAAGTGGGCGCGCACCAGGCCGTTGGCACCAACAGGAGGCATCACTTCAGTTCTGGTTCCCAGCAGGTCCCGACCATCTGCTGAGAGGCTCACACGACCTGAGCAACGTGCCCTTTCCTCTTTGCCTTTTTACATGGCTGCTCTGTGTGTGTGTGTGTGTGTGTGTGTGTGTGTGTGTGTGTGTGTGTGTGTGCGTGTGTGCACGTGTGCGTGTGTGTGTGTGTGTGTGTGTGTGCGCGCGTGCGTGTGTGTGAGGCGGAGGTCAGAGAGGTGCCTCTTGCTTGTGTGCTTTGAGCTTTTTCATGCCTCCTGCTTTGATCTTCTCTCTCATCCCTTCATCCCACACGCTCCCTGCGCCTCAGGCTTCTGGTTTGCAGCACACCGACAGTGGGGCTGGAGAGGGAGGTGTCGGTGGTGGGGGGACGGGGTGCCTCTCACAGAGACACTGCTTGTTCTCTCAGTACAGGGAGAGGTGCAGGGAGAGCTGCCCATGGGGTGCAGAGTGCAGTGGGCGGAGGGTTCGCCAGGAGCTAAAGTGATGCATACTGTACAGTTCTCTGCTCCTCTTTCATGCTCGCTTAGATCCCCCAACAGTGGGCCAGAATTCTAGTGCGAAACACAACTGTCACAGTGCTTAGAGGGTGGCCTCCTGACCCCTTACAACATGGGAAAGTGCACCCCTCAGCTGGTAGTTATATAAAGCCTGACAGAGTCATGAAAGTCCCGGATAAATCACCTCCTGCGTCTCTCCGCAGCTCACATGGAACGATTATTTTGCATAAGTCACTATCATGTGTCCCTCTCTGCTAAAGCTTTATGTAGGCTGAGTGTTGCCATGTAATCAGTGTAGCAAGGACTGACGGTCACAGAGCAGCATGCCAAGTCGTCATGAGAACGTGTGTCAGAAAACATCCTTTTATCCCCGTCCTGTCTCCAGAGTCTGATAATCCTCAAACAACCCAGAACACACACACACACACACACACACACACACACACACACACACACACACACACACACACACACACACCAGTCCCCGCCACCTGCTGAGCTGAGACTGGAAATCACAGATGCGAAGGCACAGAGCAGAACCCCTAATTGAAGATTAATTGGAAGGGGGAGGCACTTACCTTCATTTAGACATGTGGTACGTGTTAGGCTGTGACAAGCGACTCAACCATCTCAGCAGATGACTGCACTTAATATTTCATGACAAACCTTTAGAGGGAGGGGGTTCAAGAGGTGGTGGTGGTGGCGGGGTGTAGCTGTGCCGCCCGGCAGTCAAAATAACCAAAACATTCATCCACTTCAAAGATGACAAGGATCATTAATAGATATGGCATCTCACTGGTGAGCTAGCAAGTGCTCTCTAACCTTTCCCGTCAAGTCAAATCCCCTTTAAATCAAAAGGACAAGAGTGGACTACAGTAGATAGCTGTTGATGCGTGTAAAAAGTTAAATGTACCGCTTTATGGCAGTAAAGTTTTAAGTTATTCAATCACACTGTTTTTGTCCAAAAAAAAGGAATATGAGAGATTGATAGAGAACCTACTTATTATTATTATCTGCATTTCAAATATTCGAATGAAAACTACCTAAAGACAACAGATGACAATAAAGGTCGCAGTCCGAATAGTCATGAGACGTGAACAGAGGCAGATAGAAGTAATGATGGAACCAACAATAGGACTTGGTGGGATTCTGATGCATGTTTGTGTGAGTGAGGGGACGAGAGAGAGGGAGAGAGAGAGAGAAGGGGCTGTGCTAACAGGCTTTCTGCAGATCACTGGCAGTTTGACTGCAGTGGAGAGTAATGGGGCTGGCAGGGCGGAATCAATTACTGGCCACAACAGATTTTCCCACAGGTCGGAGCTTGGGAAAGCAGTTCTTTACTGCAGAACAGACAGCTGGCACAGAGTATCCACTGGGAAAGGAGCCGACTCACAAAAAAAGACAGCTTTTTTTTTTTAAATAAACTTGTGACACACCATGAATTGGCTCTTTTTCTCTCTGTCTCTCTCTCTCTCCTGTCTAAAAATAGTAGGTTTCATAATGTCAAATCAGCTTTGATTGCAAATTTCATTATGCAAATAAAAACAACAACCCACATAAAACCCTGTTATCACAACAGGATCGTTGATTCGCAGAGACAGACATGCTTTATAAAACACAGATTTTCTCCGGCAGTGACCAATAATGTCTGTGTAGATATTGACAGACACACAATTATACACACACTCTCAAACGCGCGCGCGCACACACACTGCAGAAAGACGTTTTCTAAAGCTTAGCATGACTGATAATTCATACGGTTCCCCTTTGCATTATGTAAGCCATGAGATACATTTCAATTACTGCCCCAAACCTCCCGCCATCTTACCTCTCACGCACACACACACACACACACACACACACGCACACACACACGCCATTGATATGCAAACAATGTTTTTCCTGTGGAAATACAATGTGTGGTCTTAATAGTAGCGTGGTCTGTGGTCCTCCTTTCTTTGTGTCAACATCACGTGCTGTCTCCTGTTGCGCTTATTTGGGAACCAGTCTTATGATCTGCCTTCCCTCTATTGTGGACTTGCAAGTTAACTGGTAATGGGGCAGCATTGTCGTAAACCTCATGAACAATATAATCGTTAGGGACCATTGTGCAGGAGTGTGCACCATTATGGAAAACGGGGTGAAATATGTTTTATTTGTTTAGGTGTAGTTCAGGTCATGCACGTAATTTTTGTTTTGTTTTAAGTCAACACATAAAATTGCCTATATCAGAGTTCAAGTATTGTTTGAATATTTTTGAAATGCCGTTCATGCCCTATAATTGACTAAGCCCCGTAATTGGCAGCACTGCTGGAATTCTGGTGTCAGTATTACGACCTGTGCGATCCTCAGCAAAAAAAGAAATAAAATAAAAAACTTTTTAAAAGAAACTTTAAAAAAAATACCTCCTGCTAAACAAAGAAACAAGGAAGTGAACATATCCTCCCTGGCTATACCTATCCAAAAAAGCACAAGAAGAATACGCGCCAACAAAGGCAGGAAAGTAAAGAATGAGACGGTGGGTGTATTAGTGTCAAACAGTGGGAATGGGTCTCAGGCCTGGTCTGGTCCCTGCCCAATATAGCGCCTGGGTGCTGACTGGAACCAGAGGGGACAGGCAGGAAGCTGTGGCCCATAGGATAACATTGTTGTATGGGAGCTGTGTGGGAGACATTTCCCTCAGTCAGACAAGCACTTCAGGATCAGCATGGGTGGCATTTTCTAACTTAATACGACACAGCTCATGTATATATGTAGCAAAGTTCAGACCTTTTTCTGAATAAAACATGGACAAGCCATGATCTCATAGACACAACTGTCCCCGGACGCCTCCATCTCCTCCCCACACCCTCCTCAACACACACACACACACACACACACACACACACACACACACACATACACACACACACACACACACACACACAAACGCAAACATCACTGTAGCAGTTGTTGAATGACAGGTATAAGATGTCAGGATGGTGTGCACACAGGATGCAGGCACGGCTGCGAGCGTCGCTCCTGCCGACAGCCCCAACGGTTGACATAGTAAATCAATCCTGATGGGAGGGTGGGTAGGACGGAGGCGGGGAGGGGTGGGGGCCCAATGGGACTGAGCCGGCCTCTGTCAGACACACTCAGCCACTCAGCCAGCCAGAGAGAGACTGTCGACGGGTGGGAGAACACTCGCCGGGAAACGCTCACACGGAGATTGAGTTACCACGGAATTAGATCGGGGCTGTGGGAAACAGCACCTCCTAAACACACTTGCACACTCTCGGTCACACACACATAAACACATGCAGACACACCAGCACACACTCTGGCCGCACTCTTGCACACAAAGAGTCACCAAGGGAAACCTGAGGGAAGATTGAGGGAGGCAGCTGGGCACACGCCAGTTTCAAACAAATGCTTGCTTATACCTCTTAGCTTCCTGGCACCAGTTTGAGAGTAGTTTCTTCAAATTGGTGCCAAGCTAGGCCCAGGGTCAACAGGCAGTTTGGCATGCTGTTCAGGTTATTAAATGTAAAGGTAATGCAGGGAAACATGGGCCATCACAGACAAATGAACTCAAACACATTCAAATAGAATACATCATTTTTATCAAAATTGATTAAGAGCCAACTGAGGTCGGGGTCGAGAAAATGTTGTGATGCCACAGGTGAGAAGTCAGGGTTTTTGAAATGAGAATTACCTCTAATGTGCCAAAGGAATGTGAAGGACCTTGACAGTCAGGTGTGAGGAGGGTGGATGGTGTCTGCTTAATGGGGACCACATGAACCGGCCTGTCCCGTAGACTGCGTGGGACTGCAGAGACCGATTACCATAATGGTATCATAAACAATACTGAAGTGATCCCAAATATACTTACGCTGCCCTGCAGCAGAGAGTCATGGAAAGGCCATGTATGGTTTAGTCTGAAGCAAAGAGCAAGGGCAAGGCTTGCACGGATCTCGCTGGGATCTGCATCAACATCTGCCCCGCTACCACTTAAAAATTCTGGAGTGAAGTGGATGACATATGGCTACCTGGGAAATCCTGTCCAGACAGGGAGTATGCACGTCTTGGGGGCGTTTTTCAGCACTGGATTATGCACATGTTCAGGTCTATAAATCGATCGAGTGGTAGTGTAGAAATGCATGAAATGGGTGAAGGTATGATTTTTTTAGTGAAAGTGCGTGCTGACAGGGAGCAGAGGGGAGGCGGGGGTCAATGTGTGTGTGTGTGTGTGTGTGCAGGCACATCCACACTCATCCACCTACATCACCAGAATGAGTGACGCTTGCACATTGTATCTGTCACCACTGAAACCCCTCTGACATTCGGGGAACAGCATGTTGGCCTGCAGTTGCTCCCTGGAATCAAGCTCTCACCCATACTTGTCTCGCTCCCAATGCACTAACTTAACAACTGACCTGAGGGACAGAGCAGAGAAACAGCTGCTCCTCTACAAGGCACTGGAATGGAAGTACCATACCATGTGGGGGGGTCACGCTCCCACTGATGGCCTTACCAGACATGTTAAACTCAATGCAGGAATTATCCCAGTCTCAAGTGCTTCCTAGACCGTGCATCCCTGACAGAGAAACTGACATTTGACATTTGACAGCTGTTTTAATAGTAATAGTGGAATTGTATGCATCATACTGTACACATCTACCACAGAACCTGATGGCACCATATCAAAAAGGGCTTTACATGGAAATGTCCTGCATTTAATTTTTTTACATGAGTTAAAGGCAAAAATAAATGTGTTATCTAAGTATGAAAAACAAAAAGTAGTCATGATATAGTAAAAGTGTATGTAAAGTTCAAGTACTTGAACAGTACTTGAGTAAATAAAATGGATGGACATTTTATATCCAATTAAAAAACATAAATCGTAAATATTAGATCTAAATATTTGACTTTCAAACATTGTATGATGGTTTGTTAATACAATGAATGAAGGCTATGACTAAAATCTAATCATTTAGCCTATTCAAACATGATATCACCAAAAAACTTTTGAGATCACAACTTATTAAAACATGTTCCTTGAATTACATGAACGAATAAATACAGTACACATGTACACACACTGTAGGCAGACGTATCTGAATCTGTGTGTTCTCCCTGGCATATATTGGAAAAACAGGCAGAGGGGATCAGTTACACAGTGGAACATAAACATTGAACGCTCCCGTGTTTTATATAGTTTGCCCCTTTGACCCGAGCGCATTAGTGGGGTCAAAATTATCACACCTTCTGCAGACCACCCTCGCTTCTCATCCGGAGTGAGACGTTTATGTTTTGCTGCTCATGCCTGCGTACGGTGCGTTTGTTTGTTCTTTTCACGTAGCTCATGAGAAAACATTTATCTATGGTGCGTGTAGCTTCAAGCTTCTACAAGCATTTCTGCCCCCCTTTCCCACTGCACAGCACGATGAGGGCTCACCGTGGATGAATGAGTCCCTGGGAAGGTCTTGCTGTGCCAGTCAGTTGGCGGCGGGGTGGAGGGTGGAGGACGGAGGGTGGGGGGCTGTCTCCTAGGAGAGCCTGGCAACACTGACTGACTAATGTTGGGCCTCCAGGCCGATCAGTGCTGTTGTGGAACCACACAGCTGACACCAGACAATAAACAACACACTCTGCTAATAGGCCGTGTGTCCTCCACAACACCAGAGAAGAAGAGTGCTCCTGCCATAATGGGGCCTGTTGCCTGCGGACCGGGGTCTCAGCAGGGGAACCATGGACCCGAGGCCAGGAGTCGACCAGACAGCCTGAGCTGTCACAGGGAAAAAGGGGCCGGCCTCTGTTTTTTCTTTTTTTTCTTTTTTACAAGACATAGTATGAATATAAATTTTTAAACGCATCCTGTTAAAAAGGACGAATTGGATATCGACTCATATCATTTTCAGATGTGATTCTCAACGTCTTCATTAGAGCCGTCTATGAGACCTTGGGCTTGTTCATTGATTAAAAGAAAAAAAAAAGTTATTTTTCAAAGCACATGTCACTCAAATGTCAGCTCGATTTTAACAGGCTCGAGTCGTCTCAGGCGCCGCCCACATCCCTCCGGTGACCACGCCCCCCTCTTTGGCAGTGTGCGAATAATCACAGCAGAGGCAGATCTGACGGTCAGACCGTGGTACGGAGCCTCTGCTGTCAGTGCATCACCGGAGCTCCCTCCCGACGACGTCTTCGACCGGGGGGCAACATGAAGCGGAGCCACAACTACAGTTCATCGGACAGCGACCTGGACGACAGTGTCGAGGTGGAGAAAGAGAGTGGCGACGAAAATGGGTAGGAGGCCACATTGACTTAAAAAAAAAAAAAAATGCTATAAAAAGATGCTATAATCATATATATCTATATATAGATATATATATCTATATATCTATATATAGATATAAAGATATATATCTATATATAGATATAAAGATATATATAATCAATAATTATAGAATTGTTTGTTTTTTGCCTAATCAAATGCAACTTTTCAACTTTTTGCCATATTTCGTGTGCATGTGTGTTTGTTATCGAAGAAGTCCATATTTATTTTCAGTAAAAAAAAACCATTACTTTCCTTACAGACACATTGATTCTCACAGCTCGATGTCACCCTCCACAACCACACAAGTTCAAGCCAGGAAAAGGCGCAGAGGGGTGAGTGAACTCATTATCTCTGTTGCCAACTCTGATAGCACTGATAGATGCCAGTGCTTCTTTTTTCTACCTGTGACCTAAATTAGTTTTTTAGTTTTTTTGAAATCTTTTTTTAAACAGATTATTGAGAAACGAAGACGTGACCGAATCAATAACAGCCTTTCAGAGCTGAGGAGATTGGTGCCGAGTGCCTTTGAGAAACAGGTAAGTTGGTTATATATTTTCATTCTTGTCGTTTGACTTGTCCATATAGAACTAGATTGTCATGTGGAAAATGTAAATGCCCCATCGATTTCATTAGAATTATTTATTTTCTGTTTTATCACAGGGATCAGCCAAACTGGAGAAAGCAGAAATATTGCAAATGACAGTTGACCATTTGAAAATGCTTCATGCATCTGGTGGCAAAGGTAAGTGCATGAAAAAACATGAATTGTACCTAATTCCTAATAACAAAAATCTGCTTTAAATCATTAGTACATGTTCCTAATCCTGACTCTGCTTTCTTCCCGGACAGGTTACTTTGAAGCTCATGCTCTTGCTAAGGATTACCGCAGCCTGGGCTTCAGGGAGTGTCTGGCAGAGGCAGCTCGCTACCTGAGCATCATCGAGGGTCGGGACGGCACAGACCCCCTCCGTGTACGCTTGGTGTCCCACCTCAGCAACTGTGCCTCTCAGCGGGAGGTGCACACTGGACTGGAACACTTGGCCTGGGGCTCTGCCTACGGATCAGCCCCTGCCCATTTCTCCCACTCCCTCCTCCTACAACACCCCCAGGGCAGGACACCTGCATCCAGGAGCAACAGTAGCCCACCCTCCTCCTCCTCCTCCTCCTCCCCTTCTTCTTCATCTTCCTCATCCTCCATTGAGGCATCTGGGACATCCAGACTCAGTGTCATGCCCCCCACAGAGTGCCTCAGGGTATCTCCCAACAGCTCGCTGCCCTTCAGTTTGCCTGTGCCAACATCCAAGCTTTCGACACCGCTCCTCTCATCTCTCTCCTCGCTCTCGGCCTTCCCCCTCTCCTTCGGTACTTTCCCTCTTGTCTCCCCGGCTGCCCTCGGCACTGTGAGCCCCTCCTCCACCCTGTCAAAGCCGTACAGGCCTTGGGGCACGGAGATTGGGGCCTTCTGACGTTAACAACTGGACTGAAGGCAACAGCTGAGCTGTGCCCACCATATCAGACTGGGCAGGACAACATGCCTCATCTGTTTTTATAGTAATAAAACACGGGGGGGAGGGAGAAAACTGATTTTATTTTATTAAGTATAAAGATGAGTGTAAAAGGTCGCTGAAAGATGTTAATGTCAAGATGTTCTACTCAGTGTCATTATCAAGAAAGAAATTCAAAAAAAAAAAATTCTTATTAGTTTAAACTAATTCTAGTTAATATGCACTGTCTCCAGGTTGAGGACTGATATGATTATATAATGTGTGGGCCATACGTAGATTTACTGTGAGCACACATTTATAGGAAATACTTTTGTTGACCAGATACTGAAACGTCTACATTTGTCAAGCACGGACTATTGCATTTAATATAATTAGAGTGACTCAATTTGGTCTGCTTCTTTAGTTGTGTGAGATCTCGTGGAAATGAATATGCATATTGTATGTGCCATTGACGGTAAAAAAAACTAACTACTTGAGAATTGGAAACTACTATTCTTGTATCTATATGTTATGTTTTTGGACCAATAAATTGATTGAAAAAGTATTCAACAAGCTCTTGAATTTGCTCATCTAGAATCTTGTGTTCTCACAATATATTAAATGGGGGTTGCTTTATTATGTATTCATGCAACAAACTCCTATACGTAAGCAGAATATATACAAGTCAAGGATAATAATAAGTAGACCAAATCTACAATCTGCAGGTGCTTGTTCTTTTTTTTTCTTTTGCAATCCCATTTGAGTTCATCATGATCTAATAAGGTCTCAGTTAATAACTAGAAGGCAGTTTCTCTACTGTGTGCCAGGTAAGTAACCAAATCTGAGAGCATTGTTGCCCCCATGAATACCCAGGAAATCATTAAGAGCCAGAGGAAATCCTTTACAATGTTGCCCTGACCTCACCAGCTCGGGTTGGTCTGAAACGGAGACAATAGTGTGAACAGGATGGGGACACTAGAGGAAAGCGGTTAAAACGTACCGACAAATCGCAGACAGCTGGACCAGTAAATCACCCACTGCAGCTCTGAGGTGTTTTTTCAGGACCAATTTTAGAGGAACAGATTTTTTTTTAGGGTGTTCACTGATTTAATGACTTAATATTCTATCTGTCCGTGCGGCACCCCAGGCTTCCAGGAGGGGCAGCAGCTGTCTGTGATTAATGCTCAAGCCACATTTTATTAATAATAAATGACGTATATTTGTCTTCCTACGAAACCCTAAATATCAGTCAATGGAAATCACAATATAAACAAATGTCTGTATTTAGTGACCTTTGAGTGCTGATGGATGACACCTACCTCTTCCCTATAAATGGAACTATTACTTAGATTTTCAAATTCGCATGATTCCCACAAAGATGACGGTTGGATGAAAATCATGTCTTGCAGATTTAGATCCACACTCAGTGTGTCTGTTGTAACAGTTCTTCCCCGTTTGCATTTGGAATTAGTGAACTTCTGCCCTACTTTTCAAAGTGCGCATGGCCTAAAGTGTGTGGTCTGTAAATAAATCTAATGTACCACTGCCACCTGCTGGAGGAACATCGCAGGTCTTTTCTCTTCCATATTACCGATGGCTGATCCTGGTGTCATTTCATGTTGATTTAATTGAATGGTTATCATTTAATTTGTGTCGAATAAATTACCTCCAGTTCCAAATAAATGAACATAAGACTGGAACATATATGGTAAAAAAAAAATCAATTATAGCGTAAGCCTGTGATTCCCAGGATGTGTAGATAACTGGTTTCTTTTATTTGGCAGTTTACATTTCCCCTCCTTCAATAGAACAGACAATTATTAGATGGTGCATGCCATGTCCACAGAACCCCAAACCTTTATTCAGCAAAGCTTTCACAGAGAAGTATACGAAGGAGAAACACAAGCAGCAGAGGATGCAGGCAGATATCAGTGGTACTGTATATTAAAAAGAGACTAGTTCAGTGTGCTGTATGTAAAGCATCCTGCATCCATTCTCTACGTAATCCCCTAAAGAGAGCAGATGCTAATGACGCCTCATGGTAAATTCGCATTCACATACACCCACACAGACATAAGGTATGTTCTCACTATCAATATCAAGGTGGGAGCACATTCCACTGTCCCAGACACAAAGCATTGGTACCAGTATGGTGTCGTAACATTCAAGAGAATAACCCTAAAAATACTGTGTACGTAACAGAGCTCTTGATTTCGCTGAGGATGGATTCATCGAGAGATGGCATGGGAATGTGCAAGTGTATAAACAGTTGCTCCCATTGACAATCTTAATAACAATAAAGCGCCTCTCAAGTCCATCATCAAACTCATTCCAGAGGAAGTGGACACTTTTCTTTTATCAACCTGTGGGTTCGGCGTACTGTTTAGTTCCAAGCGTGCGCGTTGAGCATGAGAGGGTGTGTGCGAGAGGAAGATACAGATGGGGTTAACGTTGATATCTTGAGCATTGTGTAAGCCTGCACACACCAGCCATCATTCTTCACAAAAAAAAAACACAGAAACATCATCATCATCATCGTGACATCATCAGCAAACAACTGTCAGTCAACAGCCTACTCACAACACCGAGGGCTTTCACAAGAAAAAGGTTGTAGAGTCAAATTTCAAGAACTGAAACAATAATCAATGACAAACTAAATGTTTGAAATTGTACAGCGCAGTACAGTACGATCTTTGCATGTACTTCAACGACCATCATAGATAGATCGATAGATAGATAGATAGATTTGAAAAAAATATTTACATAACAAAAGCCATATTCCTTGCATTTTCCCGAAAATCAACAAATCCATTCAATTCTCAAGATAAGTGTTATTGATGTTTGTATCCACTGATAAAATACTGATAGTAGTGAGTACTGGTGGTGTGGTGTGTTGTGATGTGGTGATGAGGTCCTAAAACCTCTCGGCCTCCAGGGTTGGGTTGGGTCTGTTCAGTGGAGGGTGGGGGGCAGGGGCAGGGGACGGGACTGGACGGAGGGACATGGATGGACCACAGGACTTGTGTGAGAGCTTATGCTGTCACCTCTTCCTTCATCTCTTTGTTCCTGCGCACCACAGCTGCGTGTCTCTCCTGAAAACAACACAGCAAGAGAGCGAGAGGAATTAGTCATCAGGACAGCACATTTCGATCGACACATCAGAATTGCATATTTGCGCTTTCCTCGCGCAGACATGTAACAGCAATCCTGGCTGTCCCACCTTCTCCTGTAGACGCTCAATCATGGCTGCCAGAAGGGCCTCGCGGTTCTCCTTGATCTGCCCCATCTTCATCTGGAGCTTCTCCTCGGCCATCTTGCTGAAGTTGCTGTTCTCTTCCATGGCCTTTAGCAGCACATCCCTCTCGTGCTCTCGCTTCTCCGCCAGAGTCCTCAGCACCTGGGCTTCTTGGAACTAAAAATGCACAGCAAAAATAAAGCACTGATTTATTTATTTTCAGTGGTTTAATGGCCCAAAGATTTTCTTTCTCAATTTTGAAAAGCAAAACCTTTTTTTTTACAAAAACGCTCACCTTCCTCCGTTCTTCAGCAGCCTCCAGTTTCTTCTCAATGTCCTCCAAAGAGATATCTCTCTTGGGGGGCGAGGGGAGGTTGTGGGACACATCTGACACTGGAGAAGGAGGCTTGAGGATCACCTCAAAGGCCTGGCCTGAGGCCCGCTTGTTTATGGGTTTCACCTCCATGTCTGTAAATTAGACAATTATGATGATTACACCAGCAAAAATCAATGCCTAGTAATAAAATGTATCCAATTATGTGTCATTACTGCTTTTGTCTGTGTTATCAGCGCAGCTCCAGCGTCCATGGGGGACGCTAGGCTACATCCAAAAGAAAATCAATGTTCCAGCGATCCATACCTTCAAACTCACACACGAGCTTGTTGCGTGACTCTGGGTAGAAGCAGGAGCAGATGAGGGAGAGGACTGACAACTCCTTCATCTTCTCTTTGTACGCTGTGAGAACATAAACACATAGATTAGCATCCAGGGGTATGTAAAAAAACAAAAAAACAATACAACAGGCTAATTAATGGCCTGCTAAATCACCTCCCAAATAACGCTGTACAAACAATATTCATGAGATATTTCCAAATGAATGCATCACAAATGAGGAAAGGAAGTGGCTCAATAAACCAATCAGCATCCGATGACCACTGCCTTAACGATGGTGGGAGCACGACGCAGAGTCT
Source organism: Scophthalmus maximus (assembly GCF_022379125.1). NCBI lineage: Eukaryota > Metazoa > Chordata > Actinopteri > Pleuronectiformes > Scophthalmidae > Scophthalmus > Scophthalmus maximus. Next base: position 11,084,828 of record NC_061515.1, on the reverse strand, counting down.
GATCTAAATCTAAAAGTGCCGCCTTGCTAAATTATTCATTGGTTTTGTTCTGAACGGGCGATCAAACAGGCGTTATTACTATGACTTTATTGGATGCTGCGCCTCGTCTCGATATCCTTTTGCAAATCTCCAGTGTGGACCGACCCTGTGCCAAGTCATTCAATTTCCTGTTGAATTCTCCTCCATTCGCCGTGTGTGGGGGCCACATAAATTAGAAGCACTTATATCCGTCTTATCCCTGCCCTGTTGTTGGGTGTTGCTGTCCTAGCTGTCAGCTATGGCTGATTCATGATTTTGACTTTGGTCGTCCCCCCCCCATTATGAGCTATTTGTCACTTTTTCCATGCCCAACACGCAGCTGACATAACGTCCACCTGTCCCTTCTCAGAGGACTACAGATTGTCAGGACTGCATGCTAAGCCTTCTGCTGCAAAGGCCAGTGTGTAAACTGCCCCTTGCTGCAGGGCTGGCCTGCCTCCCACCCTGCCATGCACCTGTCTCCTCCACCAGATCTCTGCCACCACACACACGCCATAAAGAAGCACCACGTACTGCGTTTGAGAAACGACACAACTGTTTGCTCGAGGTTAAGATACCATAAATGTTTCATACAGACGCTATAAAAAATTCCGGAAACAAATATTCCAAATGCCTGGCCTACGACAATAACGGTCCATCAGAGGGGAGAACCAATGCAGGATACAGTGTGGTTATTATACGGCTCAGCAATTCTTCAACAAAATTGTCTAGAATTGGAGACTTTTCTCTTTTTTTTAACATATGCCAAAAATATATTCTAGTTAAAAAACGAAAAAACGGCAGCACATCTGTCACAGCTAGTGATGCATCATTGGCATCCTCCAGAGCAAAGGCTACTGAGATTGATCCCAGATATAAAAAATTTTAAAAAAATGAACAAATTGAACTTGTTCAGGTTTTGAAATGAGCAGTTAGGACTTATTATAGATGTTATTATAACGAGGTGGAATAAAAGACAGAGTGATGAAGCCCTCTGAGCTTCTCCGTCTGCTCAACGGGCGGCAGCCCAGCATCTTGGGTGGGGTCCGTCTGCATTATGCTGCATGCTTGGGCCGCTGGAGGATGAAAAGCAGGTGCAGCGTTGTAAATAAAGCAAATCCATGTCCCGCTGCATCACAATATGGGCTCAAAATAATTGGAGGGACAACAAGTCGACGCAGATGAGGGCAATAAAGGAGGCATTTCTATAACCCATACTGTAATGACGGAGGATGTCATGGTTTCACAGCCCATAGTCGCACCATCATTACCAGACTCTCGTGCTGGCACAATAGGCCTGTTGTTGTCGACGGAGAAATATCAAAGTGCGATGCAAATCACATTTCCGTCTGAAGTCGTTCAAAAGATGCCATTTGTCATTTGGAGCCATTTGGGAGCACCACACCGGGCCGACGCGGAGTCTAAAGGATGCATCTATCAGCACAACCAAACCATCCATCAATCCATCCATCCATCCATTCATCCATCCATCCATCCGTTTTTTCAACCCCGGCCTGAACATGCAATGTGCTTACCGGTTGCTGTTTTAGCCATGGCTGGAGTCTTTGTCCGCGGGGGGGATGCTGTCTGCCTCTGCTCAGGTGCACGGTGATGCTGCTTAAGGCACTGAGTCAGCGAACAGACCGGGGCGGAGGATCGGATGGCAGACGGGGAGGTGGGCGCGCACCCGGGAGCACGGGAGCGCGCAGGCGGACCCTCCTCTGTCCTCTGACGCGCAGGGCGGTGCTCGGTGTCCACCGTGGTAACCTTGTGAAGACGACGAGCGCGGAACAGGCGCACAAAGCTGAGCCATGTTCTCCAAGACCTGACGATAATACGTGTGTTTCACTGGATTGTGAAAGAAATGGGTCCACAGCAATCCAATGCACCAACACAGCCAATTATGCTGATTGGGGGAAACGAATTACCCATAGGTCATTTCGGGAGGTTAGGCCTCTGTTACTTGAATTTCTAATAAAATGGGCTAAAAAGAATGCCGACTACTTTACAGAGTAGAACATCTGCTGTGAACTGTCTTTTGGACCGTAGAACGCCAAAAATAGATTAAAAAATAAATAAATGACACGTGCGTCAACTAACTCAATATCAACCTGTTACTTTGACAATGATCCAAACACCTGAACGACGGCCTTTGATCTTTACAGTGACCCAGTTGATGTTAAGTCATATTATTGAAATATCCGTAGCTAAACTAAAAAGGATCAACTTAAGTGATCCAAATAAACATTTATATTCGTTATTATATCATTAAGAATTATATCAGTTTATCAGCCAAAGGAATGATTCACTATAGATCATATTCAGGGACTTTATTATTATTACTATGAATGATGGTGTCCTGGGCTTCAGGTCTGCAAATATACTGAAGGGTCCAGAAGTCGGAGACCACGTTCCCTCTCAGACACGTATCAGTGTGCTTCATTCCGCAAGACATAATACAGCATCATGCAGCGTGCTACGTAAATAAAAACAGAAGATAACGAACAACTCAAGACTGTATGAGGCTTTATTAGAAATAAGACATTCAGGGACATTTCCTTCTTCTCAAAAATTATTTACATTTGTTAGTTTTTAGGTTCTGAATGAAACCTCTACAAAACATCACAGAAATGTAATCCTAAAAAAATAATCCAGTTACAGATTTGTAGATTTTTTAAAACCAATACCGACACAAGGAAACACATTTAGCTGTGCCATAGTCACTTTGTTAGCATTAATGACCCAAGGAACATTTTCAATAAATTAGGGGATTCAAGTGTAATAGATACAGAGCTTCAAGTCGTAAAACAAAAGATGACCACAGATTTCTATATTACATTTAAAGTTCAGTTAAAGGTTTAGAGGTCAATACGAGCGTGAACGTGAGCCCATGGCGGTTTAATATGATGGTGGTATCAATCAAAAGATGAATGGAAGGCTGTGCACAATTTCAAAATGCTGTGATCATCCTGGACACATTTAAAGGTTTGGCTACTGTTTGCGCTGGAACGTGTACACAAGATTGTTTTAAAGCTCAGTAAGTGCATTGCATGTTTCCAGTGTCAAGAGAAGATACTCAGATTTGGATGTATGTTTGCAAACCAGTGAAAACACTGTCACACTTAGTTCTGTTCTGCTTTGGCCAACAGCTGCTGTTTAATGTAGTGGCCAACCAGTATCTGAGGACGTTGTTGGTAACTGTGCAGAACTTCGTGAGAGCAGCTCACCTGATCCCCCTTCAGCCGATCCAGTAACGTCACGCAAACCACAGCAGCTTCACACAGCAAGAAACGGATGTTAGAAACTGAGCGAGGTGTAGAAAAAACACAACGACAGACAAAAAACCAGGCTAACTTTAATGTAATGCTGATGTTGTATTTTTCTTACCAGACAGACCACTCAGCTTGCACATAGCAGCAAACACTGATGACTCCATTTCAATATTGCAAACTCCTGCTTCTTTGGCTTTCATGAGGTAGTCCTGTTTATCCTCCTCAGTGTAGGAGCAGAAAGCCCCATCCAAACGGGCTTGCCCTGGTCGATTGATCAGATAGAAGATATACAGAAGACTGTAAATGTCAGTGAACAATGGGATTAACACATGACAGTGGAGAAGAACTCATACCTTCGTAGAAGTCCATGGTACACATGGTGTTGCCTATCACAGTCTCAAACTGGTTCAGGTCTCTGCTGCACTGCAGCAGCTCCTCGGCCAGGCTTTGGTCCAGATCAATATTACGCACCACAGTCTTCCCCAGAATCATCTGCTCAAACTTGGGCAGGAAGGTGCCATCCACTGACTGCTTGGTGACAACAACAGTGCCAGGCTCAAGCGCTGACAACAAAAAATGGAAAGTGATATGAACGGGTACAGAAAGCATAAACTGGAAGGCATCTTTCAATAATGTTCAAATGAAACAACAGATTAATGAAGACTGTTTAATGTTGAGTAAGCATCCTGTTCATTTTCCAATTTCCAAACAAATTCTGAAACATCTTATTAGATACTTCAGATAACCTATGTCTTAAGCCTAAAACCATACACCATTTAGCTATGCTGTGATTTTCTCATATATGATCTATCAATTCATACCTGTAACAGAGGACACTGATTTACAGCAGATTTAGAAAAATCGAAAAGTTGGTACATAACAAAATGGTTAAAACTTACTTCAATAAAATATCCGTTTACTCTCATTCAGGAAACTGGAGATAAAAACATCAGCTAATAGCAACTTTACACTCAAAGCCATATTGGATTAAACTGCCTTAAAGGGGCAGTAAGCGATTATAAAGCAACGTCACCATCTCTTGGTAAGGACGCGTGTGAGCACACAGGGAGTCGAAGGAAGGTCAAGTCATTCGCTCCAGTGTTTATGGTTTGACGATGCAACAAATGTTTCACCATATTTATTATCAGTCATTTCACTCAACAAAAAATTACCAAATTATGATCTTACCTATTCCACCTGATGTCCCAATGCGTATGATGGTAACACCTGTGCAATGTGCATGGTGGAGGAGCTTTATTAGCTCATGCAACATTATGGCAATAGACGGGATGCCCATCCCATGCTGAAAAATATGACACACACGCAGAGTTTTTTTTTGTATTTGTAGTGTATCAGCCTTTGTTTACAAAAGAGGACTAAAATTATCTTGAGACTTACGCTGACAGAGAGAACAGGTCCAACTTTGTACATGGCATAGCGGTCCGTTCCAGCGCAGATGTTCGGGTAGTCGGATTTGGGGTCTTCCATACCGAGCTCAACAGCAATGAACTCTGTGAATGCTTTCATTCTCCGGGGACTGCCCCCAACACACACAAACTGAAAGAGAAAACACACACAAAAATTCATTCATATTGGTAAATAAAGATTGCTTATGCATTTTCTTTTTCCACCATTAAAAAAAGAATTACTTTGACATCCCCAAACATGGCTGGCAGGTCGTGAGTTCCTGTTCCGAGACTGAAGTGGTAGAGGATGTCATCCTTCAGTGCATCCAGGTGAGGGTTGTGCACATAAACTGGGCTTGAATGGGAGGGGGAAAAGAGATTATAGTTTAATTTCTAGGTTGATATTAATCATGCTGAATTGCATCATCTGGGGAAGACATGAAAGTGAATCATTCATTTCCCGTAAGCCTGACAATTAAACGCGACATTATTGTATCCTCACTGTTTAATCATTGACAAAGGAAAATAAAACAAAAACAAAAAAGAATTTAAAAAAGGTCATTGACCTGCTTTTCTGACACACCTTGTATGGTTTCCTCATTTCAAAATCAACTACAGAACATAACTGACTGAAAATAACATGAGTTTGACTGGACTGGAAGTTCTCACCTGCAGCTCAACTCGTTTCGCTTGTCGTCCTTTGAATCCATCTTTCTCCCGGAAAAGAAAGAAAGAAGCTGTGTCCGAAATTGTATTCAGGGACCAGGAACAAGAGCAAAAGACAAAACAAAACCGTGTAGAACAGTTCAACTTCAACGTGACGAGGATGATTTCTTCGCCTCAAAGTCAATTTACACAATTAAACATAAACACACGGTTCCTTTCCCACTCATTTAACGCCGCAGGATGAAGAGGCATCGCCGCAAACACTGCGCGTCTCTCTCTCACAGCAGCAAGTGAGAAAAAAAGTCTGCACCTTCGACACACACCAGCAGGACTATTACAGCAAAGAAACAAGAACAGAGAAACACGTACCTTTGATATGTTGCCGTTAAACTGCCGTCGCCTCCGTTTCCCACGAATGAATTTCGCTCTGTGGCCGTCTGACGTGACCTGTGACGTCAGGACGTCGAGGGTCCGGCCCGCGGCGGCGTGACGTCGCCTACGTCACCGGCGTCATGACGAGCGGGCGGGACGGAGGGCACTCGGTCCCGGTCACGTACTGACGGAGGTGACTAAGCGAGACGTTTCCACACCACACTGACCGACGACAACCGCAGGGCGTGACATGACCATACGTGACCATACGTGACCGCTGACCGAATGGTTTCCTGCTGCCTTCTACGGAATTCGGGGTCAAAAGTGTAAAGTCACGATCTTCCCGATCACAGAATGGCGGAAAACGAACAGACAGGAACACAAGTGGCGAAGTCAATTCATTTATTATCACACGTTGTTTGTCATTTTCATCCGTGTATCAATTAAAGGCTGCGACAGTCAATCGATGGGTGATCGATCACTTAATTAATCGCCAACTATTTTGATAATCGATAAGTCGGTTGAAGCAGTTTTTATGAATTACAAATTCTCTGATCTAGGCCTCTTAAATGTGAATATTTTCTGGTTTCTTTGCTACCTAATGACGGGAAACTAAATATCTTTGGTGTGTGGACAAAACAAAACATCGTGTTGAGGTTTTGGGAAACACGATCGACATTTTTCACCAATCGAGAAAACAATCGACAGATTAATCGATTATGAAAATGATCGTTAGGTGCGGCCCTAGTATCAATAATTCCTAGTAATATAATGAAATAATAGTGAATTAACATGACCTGGATGGATGACTGTAGAGATAGATGGAGCACAGACTCAGTTGGACATATGAGCCTCTGTATAAAGTGACATTTTGTCAGAAAAAGACTACAAATCCCACAGCGACAAAGAACCAGAGTTGCAAAGCAAGGGACACTAAAATCGAACGGGGACAAAATGAGCAGAGAGAGGCTGAAAAGTGACAACAAAAACAGACTCATACTGACCAGAGAGAGACACAAAACAACCACAACGTGATTCAAAATGAACACAAAGACACAAAAAGACAACAAACTACCCAGTCTGCAGATCCTGTAGGAGGGGACGCTCTTATCTATGTCTGTTGTCTCACTATCTGTGCACAACTGAACCCAAGTCAGACACAGAATGTTTGCTGGATTAACCAATTGAAAATAAACAACAAATTAAGATTTAAGTCATTGCTTGCCTCTGTAGAAGAAAATAATGTCAGCTTTATAGCTTGTATGTGTGCATCCTGCTTAGATTCCTTTTCTTATTACATCAGGCAATGTGCTGAGACAAACTGTTGTACATGAATTAAAAGATACTTGTGTAAAACTGTTGATATATTCATCCAGGATTTGTAACTTAATGCACATGTGAATATGATTTACCAGAAGGCGGACACATCACATTGTCAGAGGTGTTGAAAGGATTGACCAAATGAGTTACTGGCAGATCGGATCACATTATAAATTAAGCATGTCTGGGATTTCCTGAGTTGTGTCCACCTGTTATCACACAGACCATTTGATTAGCCCCAGCCACAACCTATTGTTTTAGACTTGCCTTGATGTAAAGGTATACAACCTTACTCTAAATCTTGACCATCAGACAGAATTGTATCGCCTTGCAAGACCGATTAGTCTTTCGCCCCTATACCCAGGTGATCTTCTGTCTCCACTGCTCAGTGAATAAAACTCATCTGAACCAGCCACAGAATTGGACCTGAAGAGGTTTTATTCTTCCACACCTCCCAAAACCTGAGTTATGCCCACAGCAGGCAAGAACAATATACTGGACCTATTCAAATGAAATTTTAAGACTTTTGAATACTTTGTAGGGGAAGTAAATTCAATGAAATATCCCAGATTAGAGTTTTCAGTAAGAAATTATTCATCACATTTACTTTCAGAGTTTACTGTTATAAAATAGATGGATTCAATAATGGTGAACAAGATCTTTCTAAAATATTCACCTGTTATCACGAATTAGCTAATCCTACTGTGGGCCTGTAATAACTCAACACTGCATTTATATCAACTGGTGTTTGTTTAATAACTGGAAAACCTTGAATATTGTCACTTGTCTGTTGGTTTAGCTCCATCTCAGTCCATCTTTGGTTAAAAGGGGAATAGACGAGCTTAAACTTGTGAAAATATTGATTACGAGTGGCGCTAGTGAGTTATTTTTTTCTTAGTTGTGAATGTGGCAAACTTGTCAACTTATACATCCAACAGACACAAAGCAACATTATCATTCATGGTTATATCCCCCTAATGTATGTTTATTCACGTTCTGAGTTGGGTGATGTGGATTTGTCCCTATGAGCATCGTCTTTCACGTTACACACAATCATTTGATGCATCGTAAATATCCATTACTGCAGCTTTAAGTTTTAATAGGTGCTAGAAAAAAAATGTCAACACACCAAACTCTCGACTCACACATCCTTTAACACGTTTATTAAGACATGTTATCACAATGTTGATGTAATGACTACAATGGCAGTCTAGTCACCTAGTTTTTTTGACAAGTAGCCATTATTATCTTATATTAAGATTATTTTTTCACAATAAGAAAGCTTCACCATAGTCAAAATCATACACAGCAGAAAATGTTAGAAAACAATGCCAAACGTATGCTTAAGCAAATAAAGATGTGCTTAGTATTAACACTTTGTGCAACTTCACAGCAAATAATTATTAAATAATAAACATGCAATATAAAATTTCACGCCTTAAATCAAATTCAAAATAAGCAATAAGAAAAAGGAAAAAACTGAAACACACTTTGGGATAAATAGTGAAAACTTGTGCAAATTTTTTAAGGTGAGTATAGCCTTTGTGTCGCCCTAAAAACAGAAAAAAAATTGAACATCTATTGTCATACTGTTGGTAAAGCACACTGTAAAACATAGAGATAACATCCAGTAATATATCAAGACTTATATGTATTTTAAGTGTTCATATAGTGATCTGCATTTAATTCAAATCATAACTCAGATTAGAGATTAGACTTTCCAGTGCCAACAAAATGGTTTGATAAACTCAAACTGACCTTACGTTTAAGATTAAACTCACATTTCCTCTTTTTCACCAGTCCATCTCATTTCATGAAGCCTTAGGTCCGCAGGCTCTCTCTGTTAAGATGGTATAGAAACAAAATCAAGCACAAACAGCACATCTATGAATATGTTGACCATTTAGGGAGGATATTAAAACAAAAGTGATAATAAATAGCAAACTTACTGCCTCAGTTAAGACTATGGGGTGCTCTGGCAAGAATTCCGGCTTCTTCCTGGCCTCAGGACAACTCGCCAGTGCAATTAAAAAATCTCTTGTGTAAGATATTCTGCCTACAAATATATGTATATATGGACATATATTATAATTAGTTATAAGTTCAGGAAAATAATGAAAAATGGTTGCTACTCTGAAAGTGAAGGGGACCTCTGCCATGCCACTAATCCAAATAACAATAACCTCCCAACTTCAAGTAAACACATTACAATAGTTGTCACGTCTAAACATTTGGTTCTCACCTTCTCTCTGTTTTTCGAGGTTGAAAATCTTGAGGAATTGCTCTATGCCAATATTTGTCTATCAGGGAACAGAATTGGAAATTTGTTAGAGGAATAGAAAACATAATCTTGTCGAAATTAATAAAATATTTGCTTAAAATCATATTGCTGGAAGGAAAAAACACGTCCAACATAAATTAGGGAGACAAAAACTAAAGAGAATTAGTTATTAATCAAAATACAACTTTAATTGTCTGGCTTCTAACATAAGGTTGCTTACAAATGATTAATCGGAAATTTGACTGAGTAATCGATAGTATGACAAAAAAAGGTAACTTCAAAATATTTGTCTTGATTGCAAAGTCTTACCTGTGAATCCACTTCCTCCACCAGTGCCTGTGCACATGTTGCAGCATTTATTTTGGGCTCTGAACGAAGTGGTGAGAAATCTCATAAGAGCGCTTGTTGAATATGAACACAGTAACAGTAACTTTAACAAACTGAAACCTTTTGATCTTACGAGTTTGAACTGGTGCAGATTTCTTACCGATGCCGATGTGGAAGCAGCGACGCAGGGGTCTGGCGGGTTCCAGATGTTTTGGGAGAGATCTTCTCCTTGAAACCTCCATTCTGGTGTCATGAAGGTTCAAACATCTATTGAGACACATTCTACACATCCAAGGGCTCGACCATCACATTTATACATTGAACTGTTAATTAATAGAGGCAGACATTACTAAAGTTTGAATGTATTATTTTTCCCTGTGCTGTCCACAGTGGGGTTTACAGACCACTAGGGGATCAGTTAATAGGCCGAAGCCATAGGTCGTATATCAGGAATATTCCAAATCATCTTTAAAGGATTACAAATGTACAGGGGATTACTATTGAGGAGTCAGTTCATCTTCCCCAATTAGATTTTTTTTTTTTAATTAAAAACAGAAAAAAAAAACATCCTATGTATTCATTTGCAAGATAGTACATTTATCACATCATTTATCAGTAATGTTTAGGGTTATCCTTCCTTGGATAAATAAACACTAAACTACTGTTTTAAAAAACAACAACTAGTAATAATAATAATGATGATATAAAGATGTGGCTGGTAGTGGATAATCCTGGGTGAACCTGAACGCAGCACAAACAGCTAGCACGAGCAGGTGTTGATAGTTTTAATGCTAGAGAAAAGACTTAACATTAGCTTAACTTTAGTGGCTTAACTGCCTGCTAACTTCATATAAATTAGTACTATGTGAAGACCGGCGGTAGAAAACGGTTGATTAAAAACTCCTTTGTCCATCTCTAACTTTCGAGACTGTTCGTGTCGGGTCCAGTGTAACGTGTTGCATGGCAGACCTCTGCGTTCACCACAGACTGGCGGCTGCAGCAAGCGGTCGTGTTAACAGTCGAGACTGTTGTGTCCACAAACCATTCACGATTCTTCATCAACGACATTAACGAATTCAATAATTCACCAGCTCACGTGAGCTGATGGAAACGGCCACTCCATGATGATGCAAACGTTTCAACAAGGCGACCCCATCTTGCTAAACAGCAACATTGGTGTAATTACTTACGGGCTCTTTTCGTTCTCGTATTACATCTTTTTTTTAATAACATTTTTCAAAGACATGTTTATTTATTCACCTGTAGAACTCCCAAAATCTCTGCAGCGTGGTTGTCCGATTTTCTCAGCTCACCGGTGTCAAGCTAGCCCTGGCAAACCCATAGCTTCCGGTACAGATTTCAAAAATAAAACCCACTTCTGTGAGTGTGTATAGTATATCTTCAGTTAGTAGTTTACACATTTTGCAGAATGAGTTAACAGGGTGCTTATGACTCGTATACTATACTATAAATTATAATTAATGTGGCTACTTAGTCTTTGCATCAATACAAACTTGCATTTCCTTTTTTTTTATTATAGAAAATTGATAAAAATTCACCACATTGACTGACAAGATAATGACGTATAAAGCTCAATGTAGGGTGCCGAGGCCCTCACTGTGCACCTGTTGTATTTAACTCCATGTGTAAAGCTCTTTCGGAGGTTGCTAAATTAAGAATTAAGATAAAATTGTTACCTAATATTCTGAAGTCCCATTCACACTGTATATGTACCATACTTTGGAGTGGCACACTGTGTAAAATGTTATTACCTTTATGGTTTTTTCTTTTTTAAATCTCTGGTCTACATTCAAACATGAGGCAAAATTGTTTATGTTCTAATGTTACTGCAATTTTCACTCTCAAACACCATCTCATTATTCAAGAGGTTGCTTAAATCCATAGCTGTTTTTGAACACTTGTATCAGAGGATGAGGTAATATCTCACAGTGGTCACTCTTGTTACTTATTGATCATCTAATTCTAAGTTTGTTGTTATATTCTTTCTTTTAATAAATGGCAAATACTGTGTATCCAAACATAATACTCAATCATGGACACAAGCACTTTATTTACAGATTCAGGTAAACAAGCACAATTGGTTTATTCTTCAATTCTGAAAACTGATGAGAATCTGACAAAACTATTTTTTATAAAGAAATACAGTTCCAAAAATAACTACTAACAGTAAAAAACAGAAATTCACCTTTATACACTGTTGTATGATGAAATAAAAATCTAAATATTTAAGGAGAAAATCAAATCTGAAGTATTTCACTGCAATGTATACAAAACCTATATTTAATCGATTGACTACTTTGCCTAATCACAGAAAAAAAAAGGTTAGAAAAAAACAACAATCATATTTTGTACAATATTCCCATGGAATGGCAAACAAAAAGAGGAAGAAAAAGGCATGCTTCTTTTACATTGCCTTTTTTCTTTTTTTTTTAAATCAACATTTTGCATGTGTCCGAACCCCACTGCAAGGAGCATGTTGGTGCAAAGAAAAGCAATTTTGTTTTCAAACAAACATGAGCTGTATTTTTCTTGGACCAATCGGTCTTCCACTCAGTTCCTCCACTGCTGTTAAGGCCTCCGGACGAGACTGAAATACTACAGTTGCAGTGCCTGTAGGTTTTCCACCCCGGTCATACTGCAGTGAGACAGATCCAGGGATAATGCTATATCCATAACAAAAGTCATAGATTTCTTCATTCCTGATTTGGAACGGTAAGTTGACTAACTTCACACAGGTGGGACCATCAACAGGCTGCAACGGGGGGCCAAAGTCACCACGAACACCATTACCCCTGTCCTGTGGAGCACGAGGGCCTACCGCATAAGGCTCGTAATCCTGGTTTCTGTGGACTTGAGTCTGTACATTGGCCATTGGTATATCAGCATCATGAGACATCCTAAAGTCAGGGTACTCTATGTCAACAGAGCGATAGGATCCCTCCCTGCTCCTGCCAGAATACCGCTCCTCTCGTGGCATTGGCTCTTGCGCCATCGGTGGCTCAACACCCAACTGCTTCATCTGGGAACGTGAAATGCATTTCAGTAGGACTTCTGACCCAAGAAACCGTTGTCCATTGAGAGAGAGTGCCCTCATAGCCTCCGCCTCAGACTGGAAAAGAACCAAAGACTTTCCCACCCCTGCACCTTTATGATCCAGCAGCAAGAAAACCTTATCCTCTGTGATATTAAACCCAAGAAAGAAGTCCATGATCTCAACTTTCCTTACATCCAATGGCATATTCCGCACAAACAGACACAGTTTCTCAGAGTCGTAGCGATCAACAGGGATAGATGGAGGCCTCTCCTGAAACCGTTCAGAGTTACCAGGAGGTTGGACATCCATGCCCTGAGACTCCAGAAGGTTGATCATGCTCTCCCTTGAGATTGGGCGGGTATAAACCCATCGATTGAAAAATAGTCTTTTTTCATGAGTTAAGGCATCACAGTAGTCGCGCTGATTCTTGAACAGCACAAACAAAGATCTAGTTCTTTTTCCATCACTGCCAATCAAGAGCAGAATCTGGTCATCCTCCAGGTTTGCATGGTGAAAAAGCTTTTTCACGTCTTCTTTTTCCACAGCAAAGGGTAGATTGTCCATCAGAACACAGTACTCGTCATCAGGAGCAATGAGCATCCGGGCCAAAGGTGACTGTGATCTGGTATGATCTTGTGGATTCCTCTCATTACGAATGGGTGATCTGTCCCTTTCAAAGTTGTCATCTTTGTTGCCAACCATTGGAGGTCTGCCAGTTGAACAATGCCAATCCTTTAATGTTGTCATGGAAACCTCAATATACCTTGACCCAATGTAGTTCCTGTCCCGCTTCAGTCCTTCGCTTGCATCCTCTGTTGTTGCAAATTTGGCGAGACCTCTCCCGTTGTTTTGACCTTTTTCATTTTTACATAGGACTATTTCATCAACAAGTAAACCACCGAAAAAATCACGTACTTCATTTTCAGTCACAGAGTAAGGCAATCCTTTTAGGAACAAACAAAAGGAATCATCATTGTTTGAAGCCCTCTGGTTCATTGGGGGAGGTGTATGACCCGATCTGCTACCTGATCTCCTGCCTAAATCGGGGCCAAATGATCTTCTAGCAGGTCTTGCATTTTCCTCAAATCGCCTCCTTTGATCCCGCTCGACAGTTTTTGAACTTCTCTCAAGCATGTTCTGCATCTCTGCTTTACTACTGAGTAATAATGAGACAGGTGAATCCCTAATGGAATTCCCTGACCGCGTCATGGCTCTTCTTGCATCTTCATCCGAAGCAAAGATAATGAAAGCTTCCTCTCGCTCCCCACCAATTATATGCACCCCTCCATCTGGAATTTTGAGGCCAGAGAAGAACTTGCGAATATCCTCAGTACCTGCTGTGACTCTCAGTCCCTGTAAACGGATGACGACTGCCATGCTGATGCACAAATAACAGCACCTGCAGACAGAAGGGTATAAAATAGCATTATTGCCAACTGTTGAGCTTCTCTAGCTCTGCCTCATTTGCCTGGTATTCCAATATAACACCGCTGAATCTGAATATGTGAGGTAAAGGACATTATAGACAAGGTGACACCATTATGACCAATGTCCACAACAGCAAAGTACTAAATTAAAATTGGCGACGTTAACTATAACAAATCAACAAGTACCATGGCTCACACTTGAGAGTGGGGAGTCTTTAAGACGCAATATCATCCATCTGCCCTTTGTGTTGAAATGTTAGCCGGATGATTTGAGTAAAATATGAATAAAACATCTATTTACAATCAAAATATTATCTACATAACATTCAATCAAGTCTTTAATCATTAATGAGATATCTTAGACAAACAAACTATGGCACAGCATTTGCCAGTATATTCAAAAATGTAGCCCAACTCTGGCTTAAACCCTCAAAATGTGACCATCTGTCCACCACAATCGGTTACCTTTTTGCCGTAGGTCAAATTTATCAGACACTTTAACTGCCACTTAACCGCAAGTATCAGCCATATTATCTTCAACACTTGTGCAAAAAATGTGCACACCACTTGAAATCCATTCCATAAATTCCAAATAACAATACATTTAAATATGCATCTTGCTAATGACACACAAAGGCTAAATGACGAAACACGTCACTTCCCAGAACCAGCAACCAACAGAACACCAAACATAGCCATCAATTTGTTTGTGACCGTTATTTTCAAGTTTACCACCAAGTTCTTCCACTTATTCAGCCAACGAAGCAATCCTTAAAACCAGGATGGAACAAGTATTTCTCCATCGCGTTTGGAGTGGCCTTGGAGGGGATGCGACATCCTCGATGATCCATCATAAATTCAGTCTTGAAATACAGACTTGGAAAAGGGCAGTGCTTCAACTGGTACAAAGCGTTTCATCAAGGACAATGTCACTGTTATCATCTCATAATATCTACAAGCTGTTTGTATTAGCTACATCAGAACCTGCTATAATCCAGCCAATGCAGCACCACATCTGTCAATCACAAACTACAAGCCAAAAGGCATCAAACGTGACAGTTACAAATACATTGCATATTCAATTTCTATCCAATTCAACATGAACACTCTGCAATGAATTGCATAGTTTAGCTTCTCTCCATGTCATAGTATAAACCACGCCCATGAACAGATAATCGATTGTGATTGAACCGGCATTTTTCTGTCAGAGGATAATCGCTTCCCAATGGAGGGGATCCAGACTGTAGTCTAACAGGGCAAATGAAATGAGCTCCCGGAATTCATCTGGGTCCCAGGCTAATCTACAACACTACTACAATCTGTTCATTCCAGAGAATGACATTCTGGTTTATCCAATATCAGCACTGTTCCCTTTTCTTGCCTTTTCCCCGTCCGTTTCTTTTCCCCAGCACCACTCCTCCCTGGTACTCTGACGCAAACGTATGCACTTGTTCCATAGAAAGTGTAATCGTCTTCTGATTGGAGCTCCTCGTGATGTCTTCAAATAATTTAGAAAGCACAAGGAATGCTGAATGACGAATGCGGCTGAAACATCAAAAAAACCCATCAACCTACAATTTGTGACAATTTCTTTTTACAACATTCATGAAGGAAAATCTATATTTCCGGCCATGTTCCAAAATGTCATAGCTAATGTGTCAGCGGTAAAGCAAAGTTCAGACTTTCAATTTGACTTTAAACCACCACTTGGAAGCAGATTCACTAAACGCCTCAACAATTCCAACACTTAAAAGAAAGTTTACTGCAACATAGTAATCATTCACCATTACATGGCAAGCTGCGAAACTCTAGCCCTCTGAACCAAAGCACACAATAAAACAAGTGAAACCTCAGATGAACTCAACTGAACACCATCGGGGCAGATGCCTGTGAAACGATGCCAGTTTGAAAGAAGTCACCAGGGAAAAACGAGCAATTGTCAATTAGCAAATCAAAAATGTAGGTAAGGCTTCCAGGTTGTCCATCCACGTAGTTAACCCCACCGGATCCGACGTGTGCATTAGTATTCCCAAAGTGTTCTCACTCAAAATGGTCCACACACAGTCAGTCGAATCAGTGCAGGCCTCCATTACGTCACATGGCTTTACACTGACATTAATTCCCACATAGGGAAGACAAACCCTCACAATGTGACAGATTGTAAACAGATTTAGATATCCACAACATGGGTAACACACACATCTACCATGACCACGTTATTATCACCAGCATTCCAACACCGAAACGCAAAGCTAATAGACGTTGCATTAAACACACAATGCACACAATAACCTGTGTGTGCAGTTTAACTTTTGTAATATAACTCGTTTGCTAAATCGGCAGCAACCACTGCAAAGGTGCTTGTCGTTCGAACAAAGCTCGGCAAAATGTCGATCTTAGCTAGCCTTAGCTAGCCTAAGCTATGTAGCCAGCTAGGCCTCTCGCCCCAGGGTTAGCTCGTCTGAGTCAATGCCGGTCTATGGCAAAGAATATTGTATTCTTTAAAGATAAACCCAAAATGTCCACCTAACCAACGACTTAAAACTTACACAATGGCAACCACTGATTATCGTTCAAATCTGAATTGGCAGGAATAAGAACGGTCAGCTTCGTTCAGATGTCGTCCGGAAGCGCTGGAGCAGCGTGAAGCTAGCTGATGCTAGTGGTGAGCGGCTACACCAACGTGAAGGATGCGTAGCGCCACCTACTGTACCGGAGTATGTGCTAGTGTTTTCTTTTTTGTACGTTGCTCTAAGTAAGTGTCCTAGTAATAATATACATATCACAATATCTCCCATATCACACGACTTCTCACTTTGACAGAAACATGTACTCTGTAATAATATCCACAAGTCCAACTCTTACACACCGAACACAACAGCTAGAGCCGGGCTCTGGACCATAACATCTCTGCATCGACACGGTCAAGAACAGTGCTAAGTCCCATTACTGAGCGAAAATATATGTATGTTATTTTTAATATATATATATATATATATATATATATATTTTTTTTTAAATGTTGATATCGCCGAATCGCAGTACGCTCCAGGGTTCGCGCCAGCTGTGCGCCCACATCATGTGATGTTGTTGGACACAGCAACCGCCGCCAGAGAAACACTGCGAGGACCAGTGTGGAATAAAATATATCCAAAGATATGTCCACAGTCCCTCTGGAGGATCAGACTGTCCGTATTGTTTTAATTTATATGTTGGCCGGACTACGATACTTTCGGCCCCTTGGTTTGCGCGATAACTCGGGCTTTCCATCTGTCCTCCAACTCCTGGCTAACTATGTGAGCTCGTGCTAGCCCAGGCTGAAGCTGGGGTGCAGCAGCAGCGGAGCCACTGAGCCGACGATCATTTCCGACAGCTCCGTATGGATTTGACGTCGGCATACATTGTTGCTTGATGTTTTTCAAAGGGCCGACCACTGGCGACTACGAAGATGGGAGAACACTGTGACCTTAAGCACTTCGTTAAGTGAGTATCTCGCGAGCCGAGGATTTCCACTCGGGTTTACGTTAATTCTGCTAAAATCACCTCACTACACACAAGACAAAACACCATTAGCTAGCATGCTAGTAAAGCCGGGTGCACAGACTCGAGTACATGGGTCCATTATATCCCTAAAACGGAAGCACAGATCAAACCTCCCCTGTTTATTCGTGGAATTAGAAAAGTGACTATCTCCCCGCTTGTCGAGTGAATCGTAATTAGTAAGACAAAACTTGGTGCAGCTCCCAAGGCTCGATAGGCAACATATGAGTTACCTGCAGTAGAGTTAGCCCACTGGCTGCTAGTTACGACACCCAGCTAATCTAGCTAGCGTTAGCTTCTCATGCTAGTGGAGTTCTCGGCTGGTCATCTTCGTTTATACAATTAAATGTGTTTGTTTACATCTGCAGTGCAGCCGAAAAAACAAGTTAGACAACTCAACTTGTAACACTCATTCGAATTATAAGTATTGCAAAACTGGCAAGTCCACGTTAACAGTAATAATTGTATAAAGCTCAACACGAGCGATTGCTATCTTTACAGATGGCCCACGGAAGCTCCCTGTTAGCGTTAGCTTGCCCAAGTTAGCCTAGATGGTATGTATGGTAAATATAAATATATGTATTGAAATCAGTGTCACGGTCGAATGGCTACGTTCATCGTGGCTACCGGCCCACGCATTACTTATATATGTGCTATAGTGAGACACGTTAGCACATCGTGATAACACGTTGAAGTAAAGTGGAGGGTCTGCTGCACATCCTCTTCTCGTTCTCGCAGTGTGTAGATCCACCTCCATTTAAAGGCCATGTTTTGGCTGCATCCACTCCTCCTGCACAGGCCATGCTTTTGTCAGTTTCTTAATTTGCTTCAGAATAGTCATAGTTTGTTTTCACACGAGCGCCGGTGTGTCTCCTCACGTAAGCCTCAATGCTGAACACACCCTTTGTGTTCTGTTGGCCATTTACTTGCGATTTACATGTATCGCAATGAGATGCATGTCCCTTTATCGCCCTGCTTTTCATCTATCTTCGCTCATTATAGAGCTATTTATAAACCGTAGATGCATGTCACATTTTAATGTTTGCTGTTTGCTGTAATGCAGGTAAAGCCACTGCAGTGTAGAATAACCACCGAGCGGAGAACAGGGGAAATCTTTGAATCACACACTCATTGAGACAGAGGTCTCTGCCACATTGCATCGATAGATAACGGGGATGTCAGGAAGGGACGCCTGCAGAAGTCCTTGATACCAACGGCTGAAAACATGTGGCACCACGGACCTTATGAGTGGTATATGACATGTATATACCATGCAGTGTGTTTTGCATAACCACATTGTTATATGCTACAGTTAGCTGTCCAATAAAAAAGGTAGGAATTTCTGCATCCCTTAGAATGCTAATGAAGTCTAAATGAAAAGAGTTCAGGACAGTGCAGCTGTAAGCTGTTGTGGACAAACAAGACTCAGTTCATTGCAACCCTATCTTTCTTTTTGTCAGGTGTGCCGTCACTTTGGAGGGCTCATTTCTCTGAATTGGATTATTCTCGGCCAGCAGCCTCTTCAGGCCCACTAATCCTAGACGAGTTTCTCAATGGACACTCTGCTCAGGTCAGAGATCAGGTATTAGACAGTTTAAAATGCGACTCATGGTGCATATCTTGTTAAGTAGTTTAATATGAATTTGGGAAGAATGTTGATATGGTTACCAGGTTGTTTATTCTTCTGTTCACATCTGCCTTGCAGTCATTTACTGTTAAATTGCTGCAAGGTCATCCCAAGGCCAAGGCTCTGTTAATATTCTATTCTTATTTATACACTGATGTTTATTTGACTATCAAGAATACAAAACTCAAAAAGAAAATATGTATTCACAGACTTGTTTGTATTAATTTATTATTTCCTGGCGAGTGTAAAGATAGCTTGTGTTTTGTGTAGTGTAGCAACAGACACATTTCACTATACATTTTTGGTGTGTGTGTAGTCGTATAATTTATATTTCAATTCTCTTGCATGAACAAAATAACAGTCAGCGCAGTGCTTGGTATTGGATGATAAGTATGGAATTGCATTCTTATACTTGTTTTAAAAATTCAAAAATGAAGGGGAAAGGGTGACGTTCTAGGTTTAGTTGGTCCCGTCCATCAGTTATATGATTGTAGGCCACTTTTTACAGTCGTTTCTATATGCAGAACTGCCCCGTTTTGAAGGTCACATAAAAAAAAGGAACTCCTTAGGGATTAAATGACCCAGTTGTTGCCTAGCACCCATTTTGAGGCAACCCCTATGGAAATCACGCACACTATAATAAGACAAAATGAGGAAAAATCTGAATATTTACTTTTTCCCGTATTCAACATCTTTTTTGTGATATGTTCATTCATACCCATGTGTAAGGGATCCTTATAAATCATTTAAATATACCGTTAGGTTTGCAGTTAGTTTTGTGTTTGTGTTTTTCCATGAAAAGACAAACTCTTTTTTGTTAGGAACTTGGACCTAACGATAGAAAGAACAAAGTCTGTAAACCTAACCTTTGACCTTACTCAGCAGAAATGTAACTAAGTTACAGCATCATGGCAAAAACGGATATTCAGGATGTGTTTAAAAGGTGTTAACACCAGGGGTGGATACGCTAGAATCGCTGCTTGTGCAGTCATTGAAGCTTTCATTCAGATAACAATGGTGACAGTGGTGTGTTAGATCTACTCAAAGGAGGCGTGTTCAAGTAACTCCATTTGTTCACCTGTTACAAATAAGACTTTGCCTCAAGTTTCCAGCAGGTCATTGTTTATTTAGTAGCATTGTGATTGTGGGAAATGGCATCTGAAATAAGAGAGACTGTCAGTAATCAATTGTTATTCTAAGAGATTCTGTAAATAGGGTTGGTAATTGTGGTTGACTGGGCACATTTGATAACCATGGTGTTTGTTCATCCGTGCAATATGTAAAGTATCTGATACATGAAAATACATTTCTGTTTTCCCTTTCTTCCATGTTCTTTGATGTCCTTATGTAACCACAGAGAGGAGGGGAGTGGAGCCTCGGTAAGTTTATCATAAAGCGTATTCAAATTTTAGCAACCGTCGTTATGATGCGACTCCTATGTCTTTTTCACATTTTTCATAAAACTCAGGTCATTGATTTCATGGTTGTTGTTTTTTTTATTTTTTTTATTGTAGGTGAAGGTTGAAGGTCTTTCCAAGGCAGCCCTAATCAAAAGCCTGTCTCCCAGAGTGATGCTGTCCAACCATTTCTTGCCTAAAGGGACCAAGACGAAGGTCAACCTAGAGGATCAGGGTCGTCAGAAAGTGTCCTTCAGCTTCGCACAGACCAAGAAGCCACTGCAGAGCCTGTTCTTCGTCCCTACCAGTCCTGACAAGTCGGTTGCTGAACCTCAGGATGCCTTGTCACCGTCAACCTCAGACAAAGAAGGGCAGAGTACAGACAGCAAAACTGAACAAAAGCAGACACCCATGGTGCCAACATCAATTGCAGAGATTCCTCAAACACCAGTCCCCTCAGCCAATAAACTGAAACCGGATTTAGCAAAGATGCATTTCAAGAAGCAAATTCTCAGTGTCTCTGTGAGTGAAGAGATACCAACACCCATTATGCCTGAGGAACAGCATTCATCTGATTTGCAAGTTTTGCAGAACATGCCAAGCAGTGCAACTGAATTCCCAACACCCCAGCCTCAGAATATCGTATGTGTCAGTCCATCTGAGAACGCTCACATTGAAGCCTCTGAGACAACGGAAACCTTGAGCCTCAAGAACCCTGCTGCTTCCTCAGGAAAAGATGGAGAGACTTCCAGCAGTACAGAGCAGGATAGTAACGTAAACAAAAGGAAAACCAGGTCCCAGCCGGATAGTGCTCCCCCTGGCTCAGAATCTGATGGAGATTCAGTCAAGATGTCTTCCAGTCGCAAATCTGTTGACTCCAAAAGTAAAACAAATGCTGACAACAGAAGCAAAGAGGTAAAAAAGTCTTCCTCTGGTTCACATGTGGAGGAAAAGGATAAAACTTCCTCAAAGCGGTCAGAAAATCATGAAAGGTCTTCTAGTTACTCCAAATCAGACCGAGATTCTAGACACACATCATCACGATCCGCTAGATCAGACAAAGATCGCAGAAGGTCCAGGTCTAGGTCACGGTCTCGATCACGAGGGTCTCGAACTAGTTCTTCTCACTCCAGGTCAGAAAGGTCAAGAGGAGACAGAGGATCACGCTCTGAAAGGTCATACTATCATGATTCTGACCGGAGATCACACAGGAGTTCTCCCCGCAGAGAGAGAAGAGGTTCTCGTTCTCGCACTGACAGAACTCGGGACAGCTCTGACTCCGAAGATGACCATAGGAAGACAAGGACAAGGACAAGTGACTCAAGTAGATCGTCCGGCCATTCAAGCTCATATAAAGAGTCAAAATCATCTTCTTACTCAAAATCGGAGAAACCCTACAAATCTGTAGATGGTCCTCACTCTTCAGACATTGATAAAAGGACAAAGTCCGAAAGGACTTCAAAGCGATTATCAGACTCTGATTCCCAGCGCAAGTGCTCTCCCGATCTGGACTCCAATTACCGTAAATCTAGCACCCATCATAAGGCAGAGAGCAACAGCAAGTCCTCTTCTTACAGTTTGCATACCCACTCTCAAACACATGAACAATGCCAAAAAAGCAGCTCAAGTGACTCTGAGGCAGATCATAAGGGAAAATCACAGGCCTCTGACAAAAGCTCCATCTCGGAGGAGAAGAGTGAAAACTCCCTAAAGAAAACCAGTAGGCCAGACTCTATGTCTTCTTTAAAAACTACTGGACATGAAAGACAATCAGATGACATGCCTCAGAGCTCCGGCAAAGCACTGTCATCTGCAACAACCACAGAATTTCCTTCTCGGAGTGAAAAAAACTATTCTGATTCCCATCAGGATGGAAATGAACATACTAATTGGGGTGTTAGGGAGATGCTTTCATGTACTGAAAAGAGTTTGCAAGAATCCTCACCCAAAAGAGCGAAAGAAACTACAACAGTTCTTGAAGTTGAGAATGAAAATACCTCCGCTTTAACCTCAAGTGAAAGCCTAAAACATATTAATGCCGCCCTGGAAAACTTGACCAATGTGAAGGATACCCTTTCTTTTAACAATCGACCACATGTGAACTCGAATGCAGCTGTCTTAAATTCATGCAGTGGTAACGACAGTATAGTTTGCAGCCAGGACGAAAACGTTGTAGTCTGTTCATCAGGACCAAAGTGCTTACCTGGTGCAGCAGCTATACTTGTCACACATGAGGTCCAGCAGAACACTAAACCAGAGATTGTTGAGCTGAACAAAGTCGATGGACTGTCTGACACAAGTGTCCCACTCAAATTGGAGTCACCACGTCCTGAATCTGAGAAAGAGCTGACATGTGGACAGCAAAGTATTGATTCTTGTAAAAAGAGCAGCAGTGCTAAAAAGTCCCGGTGGGATATTGTTGGGGAGGACACTTCAGAGAGTGATTATTCACAGAGGACACTTATTGCGGAGAGTAAACCTACTGTTAAAAAAATAGTCTCGCTCAAAAAAATTGAGTTTTCGAAAGACAATAACCAACAAGACTCTGACGTTAAAGATAATATCCAACAAGAAACTGAAACACATTCCACACTGGTAAAGCAGACTAAGACCTCTAAGCAGGAGGTCGGATCTGATAGCACATCCTTGACTGATAAATACAAAGACAAAAGTGAGCCTTCACAAGCGAGCACCAGCATTGACCACTGTGACTTAAAATGGACTGTTCCCCAAAAAACAACCACAGATGGGCCACCATACGTAAATGATACATTGCATGTTGGTACGGCAACAGAGATGAAGAGTTGGAATGGAAATGATCCTGATGAAAAATCGAAGGTCAGTGATCACAAAAGCAAATTGACCAGGAGAACATCGCTTCATCAGGATGCATTAGGAGGACAGAGTGAGGCCAGTGATAGTGACAACTCTGAGTATGACTCTGATTGTGGCGAGGCTATAAAACGATTGCACTCTGTGGTGGTGGTGCCAAAGAATTCATCCCTAACAATGGATACAGAGGAGACAGGAGCTTCCTGCAGTCCTGTGAATATTTCACAACTGCACAATGATAACATAGCAGCTGACGTGAATTCCCATTCAGTAGTCCCCAATCAAGTCAGCTCTCAACAAAGAGAGGAGGGTCCACCCTCTGCATTAGGAGAAGCTGGTGGTCTATCTACTGACGTAAATGATTTATCCAACAGCACTATGTTATGTCAGTCCCAGAGCAATATGATTGATAGCACCAGTCACTCCGAGGGTTCCAGCACCGTCAGTGCCCTGCCTTACATGCTTGGTAGCATCGTTGCCCATGGAAGTGCCACAGATTCTGCCAACAGCCTTGATAATTCCCCACGGTGTGAACCCGGGCAGAATCAGCCTACTTTAAGCAGTAGAGGTGAACGGGTGTACTCCCACTACCAACATGGTGATTTCTCAAATGTTGACGATATAAATGATAAGAGTGGACTCATCCTGGGTTGGGATGTTTCGCAACCAGAGCAACCAAGTAGTACATACCAGCAACCTGACAGCAGTCATGAGCCACAGTTAGCAAACACTAAACTGACAGACGCCTCTCCTATGGAACAGGATCACGGGCAGAGTAATGCCTTGTGGAATCATCAATCCCCAAACATGCAGGTTAGCAGAACACCCTTCCTTCATGCACAAGAACATTACCAGGATCCTGCAGGTGAAATCCATCCCGATTCTCTAACTAATGACCATGGCGACTACAGTGGGGAGAAATCATTAAATCTTTGTAAATCAGCTGTTGAATGGAATGGTCCTAACACCGCAGGGTCATCAAGCTTTGTACAAGGTCATGAAATAAGCAGTAACAGCAGGGGCTCTATTGTGCCTGACCCCCCTAGAGAAGACATCTTTAGACCCCACAGAGGTAGGGGCCCTCCCAAGAAAAGGCGTCCCGAGATCGAGTCAGATTCAGACAATGAGGCAGAGGCCGGGCCTGCGGGCAAAAGGGACCGTCAAGGAGATGCTGACATGCCTAAGGAAACACTTGTCGCTGAGGTGCGCCGTCCATCACTGAATCTGCAAGACTTTCAAGATGCCAACAAATGGAAAGATTTTTCCAAGTCTAGAAAGATGCCCCCTTACTTTGACTTGATTGAGGAGAACCTGTACTTGACTGAGAGGTAATGTTTGGTCCTGATTGACACCATATCCAACTTTGTTTGAGAAATGACTTGCCTTGTGGAGAAACGCTTTTGCTTTCAGGTTTGAACTTTAAAAGTTTTTTTTAAATGTTTTTTGCAGAAAGAAGAGCAAATCACACAGAGATATCAAGAGGATGCAGTGTGAGTGCCCAGTGCTCCCCAGAGAGGAGCGCTCAAGGGGAGCATTAGCATGCGGGGAAGACTGTTTGAACCGGCTGCTGATGATTGAGTGGTAAGTTGAATATTACTGATAAAGTTGTACCACCACATGTAAGAAGGTTTGTAGGTTAGCAAGAAACACATTTTACGTTCTTAATAAAAGGATTGCTAACATATTTTTATGTTTATATATTTATCTCGTAATGCTCTATTCTCTTGTCTTTTGTATTCTTGCTTATGTTTATACTTGTTTTATTATTCTTAGTTTTCGCTATTTTTTTGTTTATGATTCCTTCAATCAACCAACCAGACTTTTATTTGTGTAGCACTCTTCATACAAATAATTTAACAAAAAGTGCTTTACAGAATATGAGCAATAACAACAATACTTTTCTGTCCTTTTTTTCCCTTTTTTTTTTTTTGTCTTTCCAGCTCATCACGGTGCCTGAATGGAGTCTACTGCTCTAACCGACGCTTTCAGATGAAACAACATGCAGACTTTGAGGTTATCCTCACAGAAGACAAAGGCTGGGGACTTCGGGCAGCTAAAGACTTGACTTCGTAAGCCTCTTAAGTTCTTAAAACAACTTTTTTAAATAAATGTTCAGAGGTTCACAAAAGGCCTACGTACTCTAGGCTACTTCAAGCTACATAATAAAGGTGTTTGTGTTGATTCAACCTTTTGTGCATTAAAAAATAATTGTGTTCTAAAACAATATGCAGCATGAGGGCAATTTAATGATTTTTTAAATGTATGGTAAAAAAAGACTGTCAAACTTTTTTGTTTTTTACTGCTATCTCAGAAATACATTTGTACTGGAATACTGTGGTGAAGTGTTGGACCACAAGGAGTTCAAAACTAGAGTGAAAGAATATGCTCGCATGAAGAACATCCATTACTACTTCATGGCTCTAAGAAATAATGAGGTAAGAAATGATTTGACACATTGCAAATAATGTTGATATTTAGACCTGTGCCTGGTCAAAGTACTTGACATTGTTTTGTGACTCTCCAGATCATCGATGCAACGCTGAAGGGTAACTGTTCTCGATTTATGAACCATAGCTGCGAGCCCAACTGTGAGACCCAAAAGGTACAGAGGCAAAAGAAAACTGTGATAATACTTTGTCAGGTTCCCCTGCCTGTAGGCTGAATTACACTGATGATAATTTTTTTTATCCCATTTCAGTGGACTGTTAACGGCCAACTTAGGGTTGGGTTCTTCACCACCAAGGCCGTCGCTGCAGGAACTGAACTGACATTTGATTACCAGTTTCAGAGATACGGGTACTGTTTCTCTACTCTTTTGTACCATGTGTGAAAAACATTTGATGTGTGTAGATATATACTGTATGTTGACATAGATTGGATATAAGTAACGCCTATTCTAAACTTGTAACATTTATCTTTGATTTCACCTTTGTTTTATTTAACCCTCCAGCAAAGAAGCACAGAAATGCTTCTGCGGTGCACCCAGCTGCAGAGGCTTCCTTGGTGGAGAGAACAGAGTTAGTGTTCGAGCCGCTGGAGGGAAGATGAAGAAAGATCGCAGTCGAAAGAGTGCTCTCACCACGGTCAGTTCTTTCATTCATACTTGAAGGTCTTGCTGTCATTTGTTTGACATGCCTTTGGTGGTTACAGTCGTTTTTGAAGGGCTAAAAAATTGCTCCACACTTATGTTAAGAGACAATGATGTTCTTGTTTAACTTCAAGTAAAGTTTGTACAAGAGTCAGATTAAGTGATGTCATGCATAATTAGTACCATAAAAACACAGAAAAAATCCTATAATTAAACTCTTTCATTTGTATATAATGACTCTTAACTGGTGACTTGTAATTGTTATTAACCTGGCTGCAAATAATGAACATTTTGTTAAAATTTGGCGAATCAGACACATAAATTGTCTCCTCAAGTTAATATGTTACCAATACTGTTAATGATAACCTGATATTGTCATTCCACAGGTTGATGAGGAATTGGAGGCGTTGCTTGAGAACGGAGAAGGCCTGTATGACGAGAAACAGGTGGTGTGTCTTTGCAGACTGATGGTTCGAGTGGAAACCATGGAGCAGAAACTCATCTGTCTCAAGCTGATACGAGTACGAACTGAGCCATTGATGACTAGTTTCATGCGTTTAAACTAATTTCCTGTCATGATTTGTGGAGATATTAGTTGTTATTATAATTTGCAGTAGGTAATATATTTGTGTTGTGCAGGATACTCAAAATCCGTCATGCCTGAAGCAGTTCTTGGACCATCATGGATTATCTCTGCTGTGGATTTTCATGGTGGAGCTTTCTGAAGCTAAAGGCAACAGTGCCAATAACATCAAACTGCAGTTAGAGGTGGGATATTGAATTGATTTTACATTAAGACCTAAGTCTCATATACAGCTATCTCCTGTTTGATGATCATTCATTATATATTTTGTTCACAGATCATGAAGACCCTAGCTGTGCTTCCCATCTCAACAAAGAACATGTTGGAGGAGAGTAGAGTCCTGACCTTCATTCAGCGATGGGCCCAAACAAAAAGTCTTCATCACCCTACTGAGATGGACGGCTACTCCAGTGAGAACACATCCCGTGCCCAAACACCCCTCAACACTCCTGATGGGTCGTCCACCAAAATGGGACCAGAATTGGATGCTGACACTTCCAAACCTGCTGTGTACCGCCGCCTTAAAATCATCAGTGAAAACAGTCTGGACAGTGCTCTCTCTGATGCCAGCAAAGCTTCTGATGGGAAGGAGGAGGACGACGAAGATGACGAGGAGGAAGAAGATGAATCCTCAAATGCAGGACTTCCTGATAGCAAACAGTTGAAGGCAGACCCAGTTTGTGAAGCTGCAGATCCGACTAAAGATACAATGGAAGAGTCAGAGGAGGTAAAAGAGGAGCAACAGGAAGAGGCAGCAATGAGTTCAAGCAGCCAGGACCAACCTCAATCTGAGGAGGTAAAAGACAAAATAGAGTTGGATCTGGAGAAGGAGGACATTGAGAAGAAAGAGGACACAAGTGAGGGTCTGAAGGATGAACTTCAGTTGGAGTCAAATGAGACAACTGAGGAACAGGAGAGTGTAGAGGAGCAAACCAGTGTGGCAGTGACAGAAAAGACTGAACTGGAAAGTGACCATTCTGCTGTAAATGTTCTTGAGCCAGAGAGTCAGTCCGTCCAAACAGAAGTTGCTGATCTTCCGTCTGAGCAGCCTCCAGAGCAGATGGAAGCCCAGCCAGAGACTCAAGAGGCTGACAAAGGTGCTCTAAGCGGTGTGGCTCAACCTGAAGAAGCTACTACCGATGTTCCTCCTAGCTCTGAGATCTCAGAAGCCAGTTTGCCCTCTGAGGTGACAGTGGGCCCAGTGGACCCATCAGTGATAGGAACTCCTTCTCAGGATGAAGAGGAAGGTGTCTCAGACGTAGAGAGTGAGAGGAGTCAAGAGCCCCAGCTCACTGCCTTGGACATTTGTGGCATGGCCGCCAGGCTTCTGGAAAGCTGGAAGGATCTCAAGGTAAGACATTGTCAAACATGCATACCAATGTGATGTATTACCCCTTAAGTCTTTGTTGTCTGTTTGTATGTAATTGCAGTGTGAAGATTGAAATCAAAATGTTGCTTGTCCTTTCAGGAGGTGTACAGAATACCAAAGAAGAGTCAAGTGGAAAAAGAAACAAATGGTACGTTTGTCCAATGTTGATTTTCGGCATAACATTTTTTACGTATCGTTTTGACCAATCAAATTTTCTCACAGATCGCAGTCGAGATCGAGACACTGCTTTGACGCCGCGCACCACCTCTGGGAGCCGAGAACGTGAAAGGGAGCGAGAAAAGGAGAGGGAACGCGACAGAGACAGAGATTATGACAGAGACAGAGATCGAGAT
Organism: Scophthalmus maximus; assembly: GCF_022379125.1. Lineage (NCBI taxonomy): Eukaryota > Metazoa > Chordata > Actinopteri > Pleuronectiformes > Scophthalmidae > Scophthalmus > Scophthalmus maximus. Next base: position 11,055,895 of record NC_061515.1, on the reverse strand, counting down.
CGAGACTGGGACAGGGAAAGAGACAGAGAAAGAGACAGGGACCGAGAGAGAGAAAGAGACAGGGACAGAGAGAGAGACAGAGAGAGAGATCGGGACCGCGATCGAGTCTCTGACAAAACTCCCCGCAGCACTGAAAGACGGAGGAGACGCTCTGCATCTCCACCACCCTCATCCTACGAAAGAAGCAGCCGGCGCACTGAGGAACGGTAAAGAATTCTCATCACTGGGGGAAACAATGTGGACGGTGCATACTGTATAAGTGCATACTGTAGGAGAATTTTGTCATTCAACTGTCTAATTCTGTGAAAATTCTTTAAGGTTTGACCCATCTACCAGCAATAAGACACCAAGGGGAGTAGGTGGCAAGGAGCGCAACAAGTTGTCCACAGAGGAACGCAGAAAACTGTTTGAGCAGGAGGTTGCTCAGAAGGAAGCCCAGAAACAACAACAGCTTCAACAGCAGCAGCAGCAGCAGCTTCAAACTATGGCCTATGACCCTGCTTTGGCCTATGCCTCCAGCCCAGGCTTCATCACATACCCCCCTGGATATCCCATCCAGACCTTTGTGGATCCCACCAACCCCAATGCAGGTAAAGTACTGCTGCCAACCCCTCCAGTTGAACCCACCCTGAACTATGAACAGACTCCTCCTCAACGACTAATGTCAGACCTGGGACTGACTTCTCCATCCTCCTCTTCCCAAGCCACACCAGTCGCTAATCTCTCACAGCACATCACCGCCACCAACCTCGCCACGGGAAACCCCCAGCAGTATGCCCAGCCGACTGTAGCAACCCAGGATGGCGGTGTAGCCGTCCTCCCTGTGCCGGCCCAGACAGCCCCTCAGGTACAGAGCCAGCAGAGCTACACCACTCTTTGGGACCCCACCACTCAGCAAGCAGTGACTGTGCAGACGCAGCCAGCGCAGCAGTATGCCACTGCTCCAGCACAGGCCCAGACGCAGACGGCAATCTACTACCAGGGCCAGCCATGCCAAACCATCTACAGTATCCCCACCGCCTACCCCCAGGCTAACGCTCCAGTCATACAGGTACGGTGCCTCGCAGGGATCTAATGTGCTCCGAGCAAATCAGTGCACTCATATTTTATAATTGGTTTGTTTAATAATTCCTGTTGATATAGGAATATCTCAAAAGGTGTAGCAACTGAAAAAAAATTTGGAAAAGGTTTGACCTTACTCTACATCAAAAATAAGTAGCAACTGAGGATGTCTCTAATTTTATCACCATCCAACTCCATCAAATCGTAAGATAAAATAAAGCTAATTTGGTTAAGGCAAATTGAGTTTTGGCTTGGTATTAAAATATTTAATGTTCTTTTATGAAGGAGCATTAGGTCCATATTGAGAGAGAAAAAATAATTTCTGAGATTTTGGGAATAATGTTGTTATTGAGAAGAAATTCATAATGTTACAGGAATAAAGTCAAACTAATTTGAGGAGAAAAAAATCATACTATTCTGAGAAAAATGACCAGCCATTTTGTCATCTATTTAATCCACAACATGGTTTTCATTAGTATTGAATCCTTCACTCCGACCAGTCTGATCTGATTGTACTTGTGTTTTTGAAGGCGTATACTGAACCCACAGCCGGCTACCTGCATGGCCAGCCGGTGTATCCTGGCCATCAGCAGGGAGTGGTGGTGCAGCAGGGCGGCACAGTCACCACCATCGTAACATCCCAAACTGTGCAACAGGTAACAAATACATTTTGAAAAGCCCTTCATAGTTGTGTCGTTACTTCTGTAATGTAATGTATTTCCAGTTGAAGTGGGGGGCAAAACACAGTAAGAGATGTTTCAAAATTGTTCCCAGTAGGATATTATGTGAGGAGAGTGAGGTAGCTTTTATTGATAAGAGGGACAGAGGGGTAGGGTTCCTTAAAGATCTGTAAAGGCTTTATTTGTTTTTCTAGGGTGTTTTTGTTTTTCAGCAGCATGAAGTTGCAATATAAATTAATTATTTTAAAGGTGCATCAGTGTTCTACGATATTAAGATAAGTTTCAAAGTGTTAATACAAGTACTTTTTTACATGAGGTCCTGAAGTGACCGTCTGTCTCAGTGTGGCCACAAGGGGGTGGTATAGATTTAAATTATGCAACCAGGTCTAAGACCTGTCTCATACAATGAGAAAGCACCTTAAAGTTATTAATTAAGATGGAGGAAATAAAGGAAAGAGCTCAGTGGCTCCAATTTCTGAATAAAAATCATGTGTATTTAAACTACAATAATCTGAATTGTGTGGTTTTTTTTACTTTTAGCCAAACCCAAAAGAAATTGATGGCGCTTAGATTTACTGATATACTTCTTTTCCATGTATCCACCTTACTAGGAAATGATTGTACCCAACAATGTGATAGACCTGCCCCCACCCTCTCCCCCAAAACCCAAAACTATCGTCCTACCGCCCAACTGGAAAGTGGCCCGGGACCCTGAAGGCAAGATCTACTACTACCATATTGCTACAAGGTTGGTACAGCAGTATGTCTTATGTTGGAACCTCTGGAAAGGGCCCTGCATCTATTTCCGTGTCACATTTTTTTTTTGTGCACATCAGGCAAACTCAGTGGGACCCTCCCACTTGGGATGGAAGTAGCGACAACACTAGTGTGGACCATGAATCTGAGATGGACCTGGGAACACCGACCTATGACGAGAATCCCGACAAGGTGAGCTTTTAGCTTTGATGTGTATATATTTTTAAATTTTTGGTGTGAAAATGTTGAAAACAACGATGATGAAGAATCGTCTTTTTTTGTTTGGTTCCCAGAAAGTTTGTGCTTGAATGCAAAACATAATTATAGTGTTTGTTCCTTGAGATAATTGAAGATGCTGCACCAGTGATTACTTTCAGCTGTGTCTCAAGAGAAGAAGAAAAAAAGAAAAAACATCTTCACAAAACCATATTCGATGAGTGCTACATTCTCGTCAGTGACTCGTCCTCGCAAAATGGCTCATTCGAATCTACATAGAGACTTGAGATTTGAAAAGAGAATGCACTCGCCCCACCCCCTGTTCATCTGTCTGTCCCTTAGCCTCAAGGCCGTACAGGGAGGGGTGACTTTGCTCATCTCCTCTTCCTCTGCCTCGTTTGTTTTCCCCCTTCGTTTTTATCCCAACTTTGAGGATAACGAAAACCATCTGGAGGAGCCAGCCTTCATTTATTTGTGGTTTCTTAACTACGCATGGTGTCCCTCTTCCATTGTGTCTTAAAAAGATGTTTGCACAAAAACAAGGAATTGACCATTTTTAAATTTGATGTCATGGACTATTTCCCAGCATGTGTTTATACAGTGGTGGTGTCCATGTCCAGCATTTGAAACTACGGCACATGCTGCTCTTCACATATACACTGTTCAGTTTCACTGTTTCTCGTTTTTTGGGGGTTTTTCATGTCCTTGGCACCGTGTTGGTGTGTGTGTGTGAATTCTTTGTGCTTGCTTTTGATCCTCACCACTTTGTTGTGGGTGTAGCCAGTCAGCTGTTGCCCGCTTGCCTTTGTTGCTGAAGGCTGAGGCCGGAGAGGGAGCTTCCTGGCAGGATATCCCTGCTTTCTGTCAAGTGGCTGGTGAGCAGGTGCTGTTTGATACCCCACTGACCTTGATGGCTACTGTGCCGCAGCCATGTGCCATGTCTGATTGAGCTGGCGCGCAGGTGGGGCCTCACTTGTGGGTATAATGGCAGAAAATTACTCTGCTGGATTATGTCTGTGACACGGTAATGCTGTCTCCTTCGTTAAGTGATTAAAGTAGAATCGGATGGGACTTTGTTTGTGAGGAGTTACACTTTCAACGCCAAGTGTTTGGGGGTTTTTTTGAGAGAAAAAAAAATGTTTGCAAAAAAGAATGTTAATCCAATCAATTTCTTTCTGCCACTGTGTTGTTACAGTTCTCCACAAAGACAGCTGAAGCCGACACGTCGAGTGAACTCGCTAAAAAGAGTAAGGAGACATTTCGCAAAGAGGTGAGCCAGAGTCTCTGCCAACAGTTTTCACAACAATGGTATTCCACTCCAGATGTTTCAATTTTCTAGACCTCTGCTGCCTTGCCTATCTTGTAGTGAATGTCTTCTATCCACCCATGCAAGTTCTAATTTGTTTTGACATATTCTTCTCTTTACACGTCTCTTTTGTGTGCATGTTACTTAGATGTCCCAGTTCATCGTGCAGTGTTTAAACCCTTATCGGAAGCCAGACTGCAAATTGGGACGCATCAGCAACACCGAAGACTTCAAACACCTGGCTAGAAAGGTACGATTAAACAATGAGATGTTGACACACGTGGTTAGTATTTCCATTAATCCCAGAGAAGCTTTCAACCTCTCATTGGCCTCCACGTGGCCAAAGCACAATGGCAGCATTGGTCAGCTTTTAACTTAAAAGGAAAAGTTTCCCTCAAACCAGAACTAAATAGTTGAGCTGAGCTCCCACGATATCTTTCCCCAGCCAAATGTTTTTGTATTCTGCCTCTGCAAGAGACTGAAAACATATTGTACATGTAAACTATTATCTGCCTCTCTTTTGTTTTACTCATTCCTTTCTAAAAGCTGCTTGCAACAGGCATTTCTTCAAAGGGCAATTGTTGTTTTTTTTCTATGGTTCCCAGTGGGTCCATGGATTGTTTATACGGGGAGGGGTTTGCTCTTGGATGTGCTCAGGGCTCTGAGGACATGGGCACGATAAACAAAAAGAAGATGATCTGGGGTTCACTCATTTAGACGATATGTTTTACTGTCTCAAACTCTAAAAGAACAAAAGTCACATGTCTTAAATCTTTCCTCGTCTCTGCTCATTCTTCTAGCTGACTCACGGAGTTATGAATAAAGAGCTGAAAGCCTGCAACAATCCCGAGGACCTTGAGTGTAACGAGAATGTGAAGCACAAGACCAAGGAGTACATCAAGAAGTACATGCAGAGATTCGGCTCCGTGTACAGGCCCAAGGAGGACACAGACATTGACTAGCCTCAGTGGCCAGTGGAGATGTAACACTTGCTCTGCATTAACACAGGAGAAGCACAGATCGAATGCCTTTCCGTTCACTCCTCCATGTATGACCTGGCCAGCCCGAATCACGAAGTAGTTTCTTAGCTGTATTTATGTCTAAGAATTGCACTGCTGCCCAAGGAGCTGTCCGGGCCCCGCGGATCAGGGCGGAGCCCGTAAGAGACTCGAGTGCCGCTGAACAAGCCGAGACTCATATCGCAGTGTTCTCAAAGGATGACACTGAGGGGTGCTACTGAGACTAATGTTCTCGCTGACTGTTTGATTTTAAGCATTTGTTTTCCATTTGTGGCTCTTAATTCTTCCCGGGATGATCACCTCAGTTCCACTTTTTAAAACTCTTCTAGCCCTGAATGAGGAGTACTCAATGGAATCAGCTTTGGTATCAAGCATATCAGATTTCTTTGTTACTTTCCACTGTCTCCTAAATGGATCATTGACAGAACAGTCTGGTCCGTTCTCACCCGCCCCCAGCCTCCCTTTTCTTGTGCATGTTTCACCCTCCGGCCACTGGCTCTGTATCTGGTGCTGCTTTTAACTGGGCCGTGGAGGTCCAAGCTTCCAGTCCTCAAACCCCGCCTTCTTTGACCATACAATTCTGCAGCCTCTGTTGTTACATGAATGCATGATGTAGGCTGAGGTCAGAGCGATATCCGTACGGAAATTCCTGCATTTTCCGTGTCTCTCGCTTCAAGTAAAATGCCCTTAGCGGGACAAGCTTTCACTCACGATACGCGTGCGGGTCAGCCAGTGACTAGCAGGTTGGCAAAAGGGTTAGAGATTAATATTTCTACGTCTTTTATCAATTCATGTATAATAAAGGGAGCAGGGTTTGAATGCTATGTTTGATGTGCTATTCTCCTAGGAATTATGCTGAAGGTTGACGCGTCACAGTTTTAACAGTTTCCAAACATCTTGTGTTCTCGTTCTTTTTATCACTTGTTGGTTCTAATTCGACACAAACTGCCACAAATTAATTTCCAAGCGTTTTACAATGGTCAAGTTAGTCTCTTTAGCATTAGGTTACCGGTTTGTTGCAAGACTATTAAATTGCATTAAACCAAGTTTCAACATATGTACATTGCTTTATATGTGAATATATTGAATAATAGTTTTGGGAATGTTTAAATAAGCAGACACTTTTTGTAAAAGGACTATCATTTCATGATTGAAAAGTGTAAATAATGTGTAAAATTACCAAAGCTGTACACAGGAGACATGGGTCAGGGTGCACAGTGAGCCCACCCATCCTCACCAGCTCAGCCCTCCTGATGCAGTTACCACATCAGTCTGTCAAACTTAGGAGCCCACTGACTCACAGCCCTCTATTTTATTTCAGTGGTGGGGGTGATTTCCCAAGTTTTTTTTTCCCCTTGTTATTTTTCTATGTACAAAGTAAGTTTCACCCTACTCTACTGTAAGTATTGTGTAAGCACATTGTCATACCGAGTGTACAAACATTTTAAAAAGATAATAAACTTTTTTTGTAAAATGATATCCCAATTCCCTGCCGTGCAGCTGAATTGCTTTCTCCCTGGTGTCGGCTTAATGGACTTGAAACGATCTGAGCAAATGTGACTGACCACTGTTACGTGATTAACTGCCGTGTGCACAACCAAACCCATTTTAAGACGGGCTCCCTCCTCTAATAAGGGGTGCACATGGCACGAATGCCACTACAGCGTTTGCAGTGTTGAGCCAGATGTTTGACCCCTGTGAAGGGAAATCAAAGTGATCGACTGCCGTCATTAGAGACGTTATGTGCACTCTAAATATGGAGACCCATGACAAGTGGAGAGAGGCACTGCTCTGCTTCCCCTTTTCTCCTCAGTCCCTACCTCCCCAACCCCCTTCCCCTCCTAGCGTATCCACATTCCGTAGCCCGGTGCCTGTGTGCTCCAGACCGCAGTTAAGCAGTCCCGTCTGGAGTGTGTGACGGCATGTAACGCTGCCCCAGGCCATGCGAGATGCCTGCTCCCACTTAAAACTGAAGGCAAAGAGATCATTAACAGATCTGAGTGCAGAGCAAAGTGGGAGCAGGAATCAGATTGTGCCTGCGAGAGAAAGAGGAGAACTTTCCTCTGGAATATTTTGGATGAATTTTTTATTTTCATTTCACTCTGAAATTATTAAATACCTCTTAAATGATTTCCCTCTGGGTCTTGAATAGGAAATGTTCTTATACACTAAATCCCTTGATAAGGGGGAGTGAATTTCAAATATGTCAAAATTTCCATTGTGTCGTCCATCAAGTGTGTTTTACACTTAACTGTTTGTGACACCCTATAGGACTGTGGTTGTCATCAGGTTCAGCAAATATATTCATATTTCTATGAATGATCAAAAAAATAAACTTGCCATTTGGTATCAAAGGCATAAAGCACAGTATCTGAATTACATAAGCAATGTCAGCCATTATACTGAGCAAAAAAATTATTTAATATTTTTCAATTAGCTGACCTACTCCACAATCACACACCACCAAGAAACCTACACATTAACTGTGCAGATTCCTGTTACAACAAGAGTGCACTGACTTATCAAAGTTATTTATTAAATGAATAAACTCTTACAAAAACACAGGGGCATACCATCAGGGGATATATACAGAAAACCATACATGACTGGCATAAAAAGAATAATCAAACCATCTGAGGCCATCACATAGAGTCACTACCACATTGCTTAATGATTTAGTCTTGAAATGGTGATGAAATAAATACAGATGCATGATTGACACAGGCATTGGTATTAACTGTGTCTTTGGATTGTTTTGTTTTTTCTCGCAATACAAAAAAATTAAGTTGACAGAAATAGTGTATTATGAATGTAAGGAAAATTGATTCAGTTTTATTCCTTTTCCTCCGTTTTCACAGTTCACGATTGATCTCACAAAACAAATCAATATTTAAGACATTTACGATCATAGACAAACATTAGAAAGAGCTAAGAAATGTGTTTTCATATTCATGCTTTATTTTCACGTCTTCTGGTGATATTTGAAACCTCACTGGTGCATAATAATATATCCTCAGTGTAAATAAATACCAAGGCTACTTAGTGGCTGCAGCAAAGAAAGGGGTGAGAAGTTCATGTCTAAGAAGTGTTCTTATAAAGAAAATAACAATTTCAAGCTTTTTTGTTTTGTTAGGAAGATTTAACCTTAAATTTCTAAAGAAGAAATCAAAACACTTGGCATTTAAATTTCTTGTAGTATTCTTTTCTTTCTTCAAGTGAAAATGGGGCCAAAATAGAGAAGATCGCACAGTACTGGAAAGAAGAGTTGTTGGCAACAATCAACAGCAATACCAAAGTGGTTGCTGAAGTTGTGATTCATAAAACAATGCTAGCCAGACTAGAAACATGATGATCTGAGACGTGTGTATTTCTTTACAATAGTACATGGAGGGAATATGTATTTAGATGAAGCAGGGGACAAATCTGATTTCTGTCCAAATAACAAGTTAACAGTGGGTTTTTTTTGTTGAAAAAACGAATTACACCCATGCAGCACATGTTACACATTACTCTGTTTCCTGCCACTTGTGGAATATTGCAGGGTATGTGGACGTCACTGTGGGTCTGTTCAGATTCTGGACAGACCCACAGTGTCACCGAGGCTAATAGATTCACAAAGTCCATTTCCATAGTAAAAGGAGATTTTCTCTGTAGCGCAAACAGACAGTTCGCAGGGGATTCTTTCATGCAGTTGGATCCGCGTAATATCAAATGGCGACATAAACTGGGGTAAAGTGTCATTAGAATATGTTTTTCGTCTTGTAAAAACAGAAAATGTCCAACGAGGCGTTAAGAACTGTCAGTGGCGGTCTCCCTCAGTGACAGGTGTTGATATCAAGAGTACCTCCCTTGTCATTTCTGTCAAAGTTCTTCACTTGAGTCTGTCTGTCACACACACACACACGTGGCTGAAACGATGTCAGACCACGGAGACGCCCTGCGTGGGGCAGGTGAGAACGGTGACCACGTCGGGCCTCTCGATGCGGGCCAGCGCAGAGCACAGCAGTCCCAGGGTGGAGCCTTCTTTCTGGGCCCAGTTGGAGAGGAGCGTGTGAGCGGGGGCCTCCCCGCGCCCAAACAGGTCTAGCTGTTCGGGCTCATAGCCCAGTGCGGCGCCCAGCTGCCTCCAGCCTCGACCCCCTCCCTCCTGCAGGAGGCGCTCCACCTCTTCCTGTCTGTGGGGGGGCAGGTTGACGTACAGGCGATTGTCCTGCTTGCTGTCCCTCTTAGTGCCTGTTGAGAAAAAAACGAATTAGCTCACCGCTTATCAGCCGAGGGGATCCAAACGGGCTCTTCACAATAATAATCAATAATAATAATTATCATTATTTTATCAATCAAGGTAGACATAGTCATAGGTCTCATGACAGATCTTTGATTTTAGTTACAGACGAGGAAGTTTCCTTGTTCCTATTCTTGTGGGAAACTGGAAACTGAGAGAGGCCCAGTGGCGTTTTCTTGTAAACAAACACATTTATGTTTACATCCATTGTTTCTTGCCAAAACCCACTGTGTCTATCCCAGAGGCCCAACAAACATGACGAATGCATTTTCTTCTTTATAAACACTCTTCAGAGCCAACTCTTTTTTAGAGTTTTGAAACGCACATTGTTTACATGTTTGCTAGCCAGAAGTCAAAGTTTCTCTTGTGTGTGACTACCACCAACTGTCAATCAGCGGAATAGCCTGCGACTGGCAGCAGGAAATGCGTTCTCCCACATTTGCATCAGACGCAAGGAACAAAATGGGGATCTGCTCAAAAAAGACCCTGCTCAGTGGCACTACATGTGGTCAGTTTCTTCACAGGGTCCCTTTAACAGAGAGTGGAGGACATTAGTGTCCAGTCTGGAATATTAAATTATATATTTTTCCTCCTAATACATTCCCTATGAAATTCTATAAACAAGGTCTTTGGAACGAAATCTGGAAACATCATTTAAAATTCTGGATTACATTTAATCTTGTTTTCTGTCTTTTCCTTCAATAGTCTACTCAGCTTAGTAATGCCGGCATGTAAGTGAATTTCAGCACACTGAGTTAATAGAGTGATGGATGTTTTAGTAACCTTGTTAAGATAAATTTCTGAACTCTTCGACTTAATTTAATCTGAATTCAAAGAGCCTTTGTCTGCCGCACCTTTGCTGGGCTGGTTGTCCTGTAGGCTTTGAGAGTCCAGAAAAACCCCGCTGTCACTTTGGAGCTTTTCACCCTCTGGAGATGATCCCAACTCAGCCGCACGGGCCTTGGAGAGAGCCTGCTTCTGTTTACACGATCTCCAGCTGAGAAGACCACAGGAAAACAGTGTCAGTTAAATCACACACAGTGAGCCATTTGTCTCCCCAGGGCCAAACCTAAAATCATTATTACTTCCATTTAAGGCCTAGGACCCAACCCTGAAGGGGACTCACCATTTATAAGCCACATAAACAAGCAGACCCAGCACCACGGCAGCCAGAACAGACACATAAGCCAGAATGTTGTTGCTGCCCCCCTCATCCTGTGGGGTAAACTTGGGTGTCCCGGGTGCAGGACTGGCGTCCTCTTCCTCGATCACCTCCTCTTCACCTGGAAACCCAGGAGTATCCCGAGTCCCATCGGCCTCAGCAGGTCGAGATAAAATGTGCAGCTTCTTATCTATTAAGATTGAGAACGGGAGACTCGTCAGATACAGGAACACGTGTACACATCAGAAAGTCATTTGGGCTGCAAAGATTAGGGCCAGAAATAATCATGCGGAAGCCCGTATGCCTGATGTAATGATAGCCTCAGTCAAAATGGTCCCCTGGGGTTTCAAAACCATTCATTGCCCCTGCTTCCAGCCTCGTCTTCCCTCCTGCGGTCTGCCTATTTTAGGATCAAACACTACGAGGTACAGTACTGATCCCTCCGGGGTTCAAAGGGTCATGACATATGCACCCGGAGTGTGTACAGATGACCTTACTGCTGGAGAGTGAATGTAGCCATTCGGGGGGAAGCAGACGAGTGGTCAGGGTCGGCAGCCTGCCTCGGTCTTCGGGTTCTTGGGACCCGTCAAGACCCGTCAAACTCAGACCAATTGTGACTACAGCACTTAAGTGAGCTCCTTTTTTCACTACTCATGTTTCCAGGCTTAAAGTGTTACAGAGAGTTTGGATGAGGTGTGGATGCAGGTGTTAACCACATGTCCTCGTAGGCTCGCAGGCACTCCCCCACCGCCCAACCCCCCGCTCCCTTGAGCTCAGTCTTTTATCTTTTTATCTTTCACTTTTACTGCCTTGCCCTGCGTTAGATCTTTAAAAGCTGGCGCTATTCTATGTTTTTCCTGTTTTCAGCAAATCCCATTATAAAACACTGAGATCCGTCTTTCAATAACTTCGGATTTACCTATCCACTCTTTGGCAATCGTTAAAAAAGATATGTCACAGATTTACGGCTTAATTTCTAAAAGGTAATGAAAACAGCCAAGCATTTAATTTTTTATAATCAAATTATGTATTTGTTAGTGACTATTTTCAGCTATAAAAATGGTCTGTAGGACTGTGTGTAGTCCCTATATGCATCATAGTGAAGGAGCATATCACCCAGAAGTGATGATGGCAGGTTAATGTGTTTTTGATCAGGTCTCTGGCACAAAGTTGAACTATATATATATATATATATATATATATATATAACAAGAATACTTCTTAGTAGCATCCATTCGTTTTGGTTTTTGTCTTTTGTGTGATCAATTGACAATGAGACAAATAAACAATATCATGAGACTTGTCCTTTAAAAATCAAATCTTGTCTTCCGACTCTAATTCTCCTTTACAACTCACCCATGCAGAGAGTGTCAGAGTTGGGCATACAGGGCCGGATCTCCACCTCGCTGTCAGAGCACCGGGTGCACGTCTGGCAGGGTTTGGTGCTGATACGCTCCTCGGAAAACGTCCCCGGGACACAGATCTGGCACAGGGTGTCTCCCTGGAGGCCACACTGCCGGGCGGCGCCCTCGCCACGGGTGCATTTGGAGCAGGGCGCACACAGGCCATGGCTTCTCAAGAAGAAGAAGCCGTTGTCACATTCGCACTGTGTGTCTTGATCAGCAGAGCAAGAGGCGACCGTGGGGACACTGGGTGGGCACTTGTCGCAACGAAGGCAAGGGCCGAGGCCTTCAGATGGGGAAAACGTTCCTGGGAAACAGATGACAAAATCAGTGTTCCTCTCACCATTATCAGTGGCAATGGGGAGACATAGTGCCGTCTAAATCTTATAGAGAGATAATGAAAGGGCGGGTGAAACACATTCTATATCGGTGTGGTAACATTAGATTATAATCGTTTACCTGGTGGGCACGGCGCGCACTTGGTATCCTCTTTCCCACATTGTTCCACCGCGCCGAAGCCAGCAGGACACAGACTACAACACTGTCCCGATTCAGTGAACTTGTTACTGGCACAGGCATCTCCGAGACCAACCTGCAGGGAATAAACGACACGGTAAGAAGAAACACCTCCACTGCGATTTCTTGTTTTATTTGAAAGAACTAAAAGAAATAACTTCTCGTGTTTTAGAGCCATTCTGTATCCACTCTCTCAAGACAACAGTTACATGATTGATATTAAACTTTTCAGACAGTAGTCGCCAAAAAAAAAAGACACCAGGAGAGGACGTTTTTCTTTTCTACAGAGTATTCTGGCTCACACCACGCGGGAAGGAAATCGCACACTTCCCACTCCTGTGCAACTGAAGATCTGGGCGAACTGAAAATGGCCCTTTTTTTTTATCTCCCTATCTGCCTCAGTTTTCACCCTTAAAGTGCTCAGAGTCCTTATCTGCAAGTGGGTAATGGAGAGCCCAGCTTGAGTTGTGACATGAGGGATAGATCAGACATTCCTAACGGCTTGTGCAGCGGGGTTGGTGCCTGACAGGAGTGGCTGGCTTTAATCAGATGGCTTCAGACCAGTGGAAAGAATAAGACAAAATGGGGTGAAGAAAAAACACTGAGAAAAGCAGGAAGGAAGAAGTAAAAAGAGCTTCCGCCCTCCCACTCATACCGACTCATTGTGAATGATACCGTTGGGACTGTGCGCGAATATACGTGTGTGTGTTTATTTCTTGACATCAGAAAAAGAAGGGGGAGGTTTATGAAGGAGACAGTTCCAGCCCCGGGCGCGGGTGTCAGTTAACCAAGGCTGCCCAGCATGTGAGTGTCTGTTTGGGTGAGGGGGGGGGGGGGGGGGGGGGGGGGCCTTTGAAGTTGCCAAGCCCCGCAGGTGTGTGTCTATGAAGGTCAGTATTTCACTAGCTCCCCCCTCTCCGGGCTCAGAACAACGGCATCTTAAACATGCACACATTTGAGGGAGATTGGCCCACTCTGCCTGGGGGCAGACGAGAGCAAACAGATGTCTTCACGACTAACCTCCTGCAAAGGGGAAAAGTAACAGCCAAACAACCCACCGATGTCTCTGAAGTCTGCCAAGAAGCACAGGCAACGTGTGTGAACCTGTAGAGCCTCCAATGAAAAGCCCACCAGAAACACACACACACACACACACACACACACACAGTGCCATGCTCCCAGTCGTGACACACTGAAAAGTTTCCATTCTGATACGACCGGAGAAACAGCTTTGAAACGGGGCTCGCCCGCTTCCAACAACAACACCCAGCTTTACTGCGACGGTCAGCGAGGAGCCTGATGGTATCTTGAGCACCAGCCGCAGAACCCAGATCAGGGGTATTAGTGTGTCGGGGTGTTTGGATCCAGCAGGCAGGAAGCGGCGGCATGTTTGGAGTTGGCAGACTCCGACCAAGCCTGAACCAGAAGAGCTTGGGAGCAGAGAGGCTCAGTGGCAACGCTGATCGCTCGTCTCCAGGTGGAGCTCTTCGGCTGACACTAGCCCTCCATCCATACTGTGATAAATATTTGGCTCTGCTTTGTTTTCACCTCCAGCTTGGATTACTGTCATTTTAACAGAGCATGGTGTGAGCCCCGAGCGGGTGCAGCCCTGTAAGCCTGCCTGGAGGGGCCAACTGGGCTCGGAGACGGAGCTGCCAAAGGTTTGGCACTTCACCCACTTCCCAGTGTACAATGAAATATTTAGTCCATGCCCCACTGGAAGCGAGAGGGAACAGTGATCTACTCGGCAGAGGAATGACTGAGTCCTTATCTACTGTATACACTGAAATAACACTATATATGGTTGCCACTTCATGTTTATCAGAATGATAGATGTTCTAACATCTGGTTACTGTCCATTACACCTAATACTGTGACGAACTTAGACACCTGTATGGTTTGATTTGAACATTGAGGCATTGACCCGTTTTTCATTTCATACAAAAAGGGGAACAGTATTAGTACTGATTTATTAAGAGAAATTGGCACCGTTTTACCACGTGAGGCTAAACATTTGGGAAAGAGCAGCACATAAAAACTAAACACACTGGCATTGTTTTAATTTTTTTAATCAGAAGGCAAAATCAACAAATTTGACTCTACCCTCTTTCTATATTTGATGGTGTTCCTACGATATGACACTTTGGCCCTATGTCAAACTTTCAAGCAAAGATTTATTTGCTATGCATACTCTCCAAATAACATTCAGTCGTATGTTTCACCTCGGGGGCAAATATTCTGAGCGGAAGGGGCCTGCAGTTGGTTTTTTTCCATTTAGGTAAGAAGCCGCAATCTGAAGAGATTCCCCAGGGAGAACAGACAGACCACCGAGGAGCACTGCTTTGAATGGGGCTCTCAACTCCACGGCTGCCGGAGACGCTCAGTCATCGCGGATCACACACACACACACACACACACGGTCTCGGCCTCCTCCATGCCTGAAACATTTCCCGTGCCCTTCTGAAGTGAGACCGCAAGTTGAAGCGCCTGGGCTGGAGTTTCCACCGTTAATCTAATCTGCGTGAAAATTAAACGCACAAAAGGAAGCTCTCTCTCTCTCTCTCTCTCTCTCTCTCTCTCTCTCTCTCTCTCTCTCTCTCTCTCCCTGTCACGACATTGACCCATGAGCCTTCACAATGTGACTGTGACAGCAGCAGACGGGGCCCATTCAGCAGAGACGGCCTTTGATGAGGAACAGTTGTCCACATTGCACATCCCACTGTCCTTAGTATACAGGGAGGTCACGAGTCAAATTGAATAGGGCCCGTGTTTCTCTATTTCCAAGTAGAAAAGGTCGCCCGTCACTGTAACCCCCTACTAGACCAACTAAAGAAAAGTGCTTCTGTTAACTTTTAAACTACTGATTTTTTTTTTAAACGTTCACTAAAGAGTCGAGAAGTGGTTCAAAGATGACGCTCAAATCTGCCCCCCAAGGAAAAGAAATCTGCTTAACTGCTCTATGGAAATTCAAAATGACTGTGGTAACAAACTAAAGCATTCCCTTGCCGCCGCCACCCCCCACCCCCCACCCCCACCCCCAACACACACACACACACACACACACACACACCACAAGCTAGAAGAAAATGATGATAATTGCTTTGCTCCGGATATCCAGACCCCAGCAACACTGCAGGCTAGGCCAATTTTTCACCAGAAGCTGCCGAAAGCAACACATGTGGGAACATCCCCAGTAAAAATTTCGGGCAATGAGGAGTCTCAGAAACACATTTGACAGTAGAAAAGACTCCTTTAGATACTGTAGCATGCAGTCAGCGTCTGCACTCAATCATCTGGTGAGTAATAAGAGAATCCTTTGACAGCACAGATTATAACTTTTCGGCGGGCGAAAGAAACATTCAGGCGATTGTGCTTTGTAAGGTCAGATGAGAAGAAAACATCTTTAGATATCACAAAGAAAATCCTGTTGCTACTGTATAGCCTCTTCCCGGGAAAGAGATACACATCTGCCTTTAAGAGATGGCGTTCTATCTAGATAAGACCTACTTCGATCTAACAAAAGAGCTTTTGAGTCTGATGAGCATGTCCAGACAGGTCCACGGGCCCAATGGGAATTTCTTTCCAAGGTAAGATGAATGTCAAATTATTGTGTGCATCTGTGAAGGCAGGGGCTTTTTTTTTTTCTTTCTCTCCCTCCACTGATCCTGCACTTAATGATATGCCATCGAACACCACTGTAAAGTATCATTTCTCCATGAGGTTCATCATTCGTTTCTGACGTGGTGCACGCGCCTGGGGAACGCGTGCGCTTGCACGTGCTCGGTCCTCGCCTGCCGTTCCAAGTTGTTGGGCTCATTCTGGCTGCTGCTGCTGCTGCCGCCGCAGAATGAGAGTATGTCATGTGAGTGGAAAAATGAGCACTGACATTCCCAGTTGGACTTTGCATACACACAAAACAAAGAATCTCCACATGTTTGGGGGGGGGTTCCGCAGGTTATATAGGCCACAGTCCGGAATGTGTTTTTGACAAGTTAGATGGAGCAAAAATAAGGAGCTGTTTAATATTCAATGGTTTGGTCGTCCGAGGCTATACAAGGACTCTTCCCCCTCTTTCAGACAAGTACAGACTAACATCAAGAACAAGGGTGACACGACGCTGATCAAACTCGGCTCTGTTTCCTCTCGGAACATTTGGGGAGGACAGTTTCAGAATCAGATGCAGGCGTTTTGCAAAGGCTGCTACTGTGCCGTTTTTGGTGATACGAGATCACAAAGGCTTGCGAGTTCATGAATAGGTGTGGCAATGGTTTTTTTTTTTTTACCAAAAACAGTAATCGATCGTTGCTTACTTTGAACAGCAGAAGCGCGCAGACAACAAACAGCCTCATGTCCTCCGTCTCCAAAACTCCTTCGAGTGGACAGATCGGTGCGTCTCAGGATCTCTGACAGACAGAACTTGTTTCCCTCCCCAGTCTGCAGCCCTCAAACGGCGTAATCCAAACTTAAATCACATAAAAAAAACAAAAACCCACACTTCTCGAAAAAACGTTTGTTAGTTGCGCGCACCGGAGTGTTCGGTCATTTTTACGCACGAACAACGCAGCAGTGTAAATCCGTGGATTTCTCCCTGCTGCTGCTGCGAGAGTTAGCACAAGGTTCCTTCTGTTCCAGCGCGCAGGATGCACGGGCTGCCTCCTCTCTCCCGCAGCTTCGCATCAGTTGAAGGCAGGAAAAGCTCCCGCGAGCTCTCCTGGGCCTTTTTTCTCTCCCTCCCTCCTCCTCCCATCTTCTCAGCTTTCAGAGCGCCCTCGTGATTGGCTGCATCCCCTCCGACGCACAGTCGGGAGCAGCAATGGACGGCGACGAGCTGCGATCGAGTCCCTCTGGTGTGTGTGTGCGTGCGTGTGTGTGTGTGTGTGTCTGCGTGTGTGTGTGTGTGTGTGTGTGCGTGTGTTTTATGTAGTCAAGTGATTGACACGTCTTCGTGTCTGTCATCTGGAAAACGAATTTGATATGTTTCATTAAAACTCGCAGACATCATGGTAGGTTGAAGGGAAAATTAAATTTAGTGCTTACATAAAAATGTTATTGAGCAGAATCATATGGAGGCCTGGAGTGTGAACGTTTTATTAAATCAAGATGTAATTGACAATCATATGAACAGTGAGACATTGACAACACATCACAACTGGGCTACATTCACTCAAGAACAACTCCAGTACACATTTGAGGAACTTGTACTTTTCTGTTAGTGTGTCCATTTGATACTAAATATTGCACTTTTTCCATCTCATTACCACATCTATCCTGGTAACACTCAACAAATTAAAACTTAAAATATGCTCTTGAAACTAGTTGCCCTGTCATGATATATATTAATGTAATAATGCCATTTTTCTGCAGTTAGTGCTTCATTTAAACTTTATGTTTATGTGATATGGACTTCCACTGGTGATGGGTTGTTTTTTTAATTCAAGGATCTGAATACTCTCAGCAAAATACAGCATTAAAGAAACATTGAGTAGTGATATAATCCAATATATATATAGAATCTATTCATTCATTTTTTGTAGGATTATTTGTTTCTCTATTTCTTATATCGGCCTTCGTCTTTGCCTTATCTGTTTATTTAATATTTGACATTTGGCATTTACTGTTGTTACCTTACATATAATTGGCTGCCAATACATTTGCACTTACTCTATTTTGAATGCAGAGTTTCTACACTACTGTGGTTTTTACTTTATATTCCCACGGCATTTACTGTAAATACATATAGTGAGATAAGACCTTATCAAGTGAAGGTCTGTGACTTGACACCATTTTACAACCCTAATACATAGAGCTGTGATCAGTTGTTATCGGAAAACAAAAGAAAGCATGTGATCCAAACAAGACGCTCTGGAGAAGAAGAAGCACGTTTGATCTCAGCAATTCAAAAGATTAGAAAACCAACGCAGGGTAAATTACACACCTTGTAAATTCTAGTGAATGCATCGCAGGGGGGCTGGGAGACTTCAGAGGAAAACAAATGGAGAGATCTCTCAGACACAATACTACTTGCACTTCAAAGCCTGCCGAGGGACGAGAGGAGACAGAGAAGATATTCCTGCTCTGGTAAAACTTCAAGGTATATATCTCAGTCATACACCGAAACAAAAGTCTTTCTTAATTTTAATATATGTGTCATCCACACCCCAAATACCATGAATTGTTGTAAATTATCGGGTCAGTTAAGAATTATGTCTGTGCGGTAAGATCTAGTGCTAAGAATTTGTTTTTGTTTTTAAATTTGATATAGATTATGTTTGAGTTTTATGGAGTTTATTTTATCATTTACTTTATCTGGGCAATGACTTTATATGTGCAATTTTCCTCTCTATTCTCGACTTTATTTTACTACATAAAATAAATGTAGTCTAAATGTAATCTATTTTTATTCATTGAGTATAAATATATTGTAATTTTATCAAATATCCCCTGCTTCTATTTTACACTTTTATCCTTTTCTTTATGGTTTTATTTCCTGTGTTGACAAATTAGGCATCTGCGGTTTTGCCCGAAACATCTCTCTCACCATCTATTTGATGTTTGCGTAATTGTGCTGCAAAATCTCCATTCCACCAAGAAGTTTGGATTTTTTGTAGTGTCCTAAAATTATTTCAACTTGCAATTTGCAAACGAACTTGCTCAAGATTTGTAGTTATTTTTTTTCTTATTTTATTGTGTGAATAATCTGCTTTATTGTGATACACACACAATATTCCTAAAGACAATTCATTTTTACAGGAAACAGCTTGTAATAATCGCCTATGGCGCTTTTTTTACTACTTACTACAAGAAACATAATTTTATTACTCCAGAATAGACCAAACTGTTTGGTATGGTAATATTTTTACAGTGACAATTAAATTCAAACATCAAATAAATAAACACGTTTATCAGATCTTATCAGCCCCCGTCACCTCTTTATTCTTCATTTTATCATCATCATCTCGCTGTACAGGCCGACTTTTTCTAATCTGAGGGCCAAGTTCCTCTGTGGTCATACACGGGTGGGATGATAAGGCGGCTATGAAAAAACAAAAACACGATCTTGTCGTCCAGAGGGCGAGGAGAGATGTCGCAGTGGGGGAGCGGAGGGGAGGGCTGAGGGTGGTTGACCGAGGCCTGTTTGAGGGTTGTTGCGGTTCTTGGCAGGAACAAAATGAACAACACCAAAATTGCAGCGTTTCACGATATATCCATCCCCTCGGCCTGCCCTCGGGTCTGGAGAGGTCAGAGGGAGATCCTGCCAATAACCAAGAGAGAGGTGTCAACCCCTCCCACCATTGTCAGTGGGACCACATCAGAGTGACTGCATCTCTCTTCACCCTCCTACTCCACTTCCCTCATTCACTATTCTGTGGCTTCTATTTGACTGGGGGTCTACAGGTTGGTTTTATCACCCGCCTCACCCCTCCCCACCCCTCTGAATTGTAACCCTGGAGGTGTTTATGGGCAGGCTGACAGGATGTTCGGCCCACCGGGAGATCAAAGTCTCTTCAAGTAAATGTGCCATTGCTCACTGTGACCTTTTCAACTCTAATAGGGTTAACATCACAGGCGCATGTAAGGCTGGGATTACAGTAGAGGAGCTGGATGATCTTGGTTGCGGCAGCGGATCAGTTTCCTTCCTGCTGTGGGTTCACACACAAGAATCAGAGCTCATTTTTCAGTAATGGGTGATCATCCTTCAGGTTGTGATCCGCGGGGTTCACCGAAAAGAGCATTCCTGAATATAAATGTGCAGTCACAGTTATTAGCCATAATAGGGCAATTTAAAAAGAAGAGCATAGAGCAAAGTGATGATTAAGTTACACAGGAAGGAACACAGGCTACTTGATTTTTAAAAAGTGTATTCCCAACTTCTTCCAAGAACAATAGAAATTCTAAATAATGGAGGAGAAATGGATCAAATTCAAGGCAGTGCTGGCCTCCTCTTCAGGCTTTTTTATATGATCAATACAATTATGGGATCACGTTTGAAGAACGAATGATATCAAAGACATTATATACAGCAGAATTTCAATTTACTTTTTGATAAGAGACGTGACTGTAAAAACTATAGAGACCCAGATCCCAACCTCAAATGATTACATCTGAGTGTTACTGCATAGTTAAGTGAAATATTACATTCATAACATTTAGAGCAAAACAGTGCAGTGTTATGTACATTATCAGTATGCACAAGAGCAAACTGGATTATATCAAATATGAAATTGAACAGCTGTATATGCAAAGACAGATTCTTGTGTTTTCTTTTGTATAACGTGTTAAAATGTGATTTTGGAGAGACTGTTGCTGTTGTTTTTAAAGAAATTTGATATGTTGATAAGTTGAGAAATATAGGTTTTCTTTTCTCCGCGCATTCATTTGCAGTTATTCTGAGCATAATTTACAAAGACTAGGTCATTTGTATGTGTATGTACCATGTTATGGGCATTGTATTCTCCCAAATAGTTTCCTTTGTCTCACTTCTGTCATGACACTGCATAACAACTACTCTGTTCCAACCACAGTTAAAAAGAAGCTGGCAGGAAGTGAATTCCTCTGAAGCTCACTCACTCTGACTCTCTGCTCACGTGTTCCGCAGCCGTCATGTCTTCAGACTTTTTTCAGCACTTCAGAGAGAGTGCACTTCTAGCACAGTCAAGTATATGTGTCCAGCCGGCAGTTTACCGAGTTCATTAACAACATCTCCTCCGAAACTGAGTCATAGCAGATTAGTGAAGTGTGTTTCAATCAGATCGACTTGGATTAATCTGAAATATCGTCATCTGTATGAAATAGATGGCGGGGGTTCAGTGTTTATACATAGCTCATGACACAAGCTAAAAAAAGGCACTTTCCAGATCAAATAGGGATATAATCATGTGATGAGTACAATAACAAAACCATTACAGACGAATTTGTAAAGATCTTCACTCTATCATGTGTGAGGCAACAGACCCGTCCCCACCAGAGTATCATTGCATCCCGGCTCCACATACGTGACAAAAAAAGGAGACTATATTTCACATACTTGACCATTAAAGCAGTTATTGCTTTAATTGTAACAGTTGTACATCGCTTGGAGCCAAAGGAATGCAGAATTATACACTGTGTAACTGTGGTGCACTTCTGGTTTAAGGCTCAGCAAATCTTGACGTCAACAGCTAAAAATGAAAACATAGCATAGGTTCATTATAGTGATCACTTGTCCCTGTGTCTTGCTCTGCAGAGCAAACCCTCTCGTGGTATCCACCGGTATTGCAAATATGGAAATCTCGGTTGCAGTAGATTTTCAAGTTTCGAGGAGTTTTTAAGAAGGCGCCGTTGCCAAAGACATTCAACAGCACAGAGATCACAGCTGTGCCTCTGACAGAAAATGAGCCAAGGAACATGGAGCCTGGGGAGTTCACAGCATTACTGTTCTCTGTGTCCGAGGCCCGAATGCGCATCAGAGTGAGTCATTCCCTTGAAATACAATTCAGTGTAAATAGTCTGACAATAGTTCACAATTAAGCTCGTTGCCATCCATAAAACAAGGCCACTCTTTGGAATGATGCTGATTAAAAACAGTACACGACTGTAAATGTAATACGCAATGAAAATATCAAATCATTTAAGAATCCAAAAAAAGTGCTCAGTGTTTAGTTGCTCTCTCAGAGACATCAGTGGCTGAGGAGGAGAGTTTCCCATCTTGTAAAGAAAGAATGGCCTTTTTGAGTCTGGTGAGCATCTCGGCGGTGCCAGTATCTGCAACCTCCAGAGTCTTCAGTGTTCCTCTGACCATTGCTCATCTCAGTTCCCAGCATTCTCCGTGGGATTGTACTCGGTTTCACCTGACGACACCTGAGAGATGCGGCGAGTGGAGCCCCACAGGCGACGGGAGAATTGTCTTGAGGGAACCTGAGACGGGGGGGGGGGGGGGGGGGGGGGGGGGGGGTGAAACATGTAAATCCTCACTTCAGGGCTAAGACAGAGATGTTACACTAAAGACGCCCAATTATCATCTGAAAAACCTGGTTGTCAGCTCGCACTTAGCATATGATTACCTCCCCTCGTCACACACACACACAAACATGCACCACCACCCCACTCCTGCATGCCACAATGACTTCATGTCCTGGTTCTCACCTCCTCTGGCTTCCCTGCCCCCACCACAATCAACTTTCCGTCCTCTAGTCCCACAAGGATGTGGCTGCACTCTTTTGTCACAGACACACTCCTCACAGGAACCTTCAAAGCCAGGGGTGTCACCGCAGCATCCAGACTGTCAAACAAGGAAGCATTCGAGTTTGACTTCAACACAATATTCTACAACTTCTAGGTTTTTTTTTTTAGTTTTTTTTTTTACATATGCTGCAAATTGTCACCATCGTCAAACCATGTTCTCAGTTTCTTTACCTGTATAAATCTCGTATGTGGAGGCTGCCCTGCATGGTGCCTAGGATGACGTACTCTAACACCAGGTGAAGAGCAGTCACCTGCTCCTCCGTGGAGAAGGATGACAGCAGGCAGCCATTGACAGAGTAAACATGAATGGAGTACTTGCCCTGTAAAAACATGTTGAATTTAGATATTTGCACAAGCAGGCTCAGAAACTTGGTTTGGTTTAGCTGTGTTTGTACAGTATGCATATGCATGTACCTTCCTGTTAACGCGTTCCTCCAGCGAGGTCTGTACCACAATGTGGCCTTCGCTGCCAACCTGGAGCTTGGAGATCGGGGCAGGTACACAGCTGCTACCGGGAGGTCGCAGCGTTCGCAGGAACTGGCCTCGTCGGACAGTGTGCACGATTACAGTCCCGTCCTGACACACAGTGAATAGAGAGTGAGGGTCAGTTTTGATTCAAATCAATATGGACATTTTTACTTTTTCTTCATTTTTTACAGCCACGTGGGCGAAAATCATTTATAAATAAACTGACAGCTCCTATAACTACAGCTAAGAATGAGAAACTGTATGTTCTCTGTATCTTCTCTGACTCAGAAGAACAGTGGTTTGGCCTTTGTTTATTGTGTTAATTACACATTCCAGGTACAAGATGCCAACATCTGTCTCCTTCTACCCATAAAAGTTTGCGTTTTAGGTCGTTTCCTGTAGCTGGTACAGATTACATTCTCAGTTCTAATGAGCCACATCTCGTTTTGCACAGAGAACATCGAGTAGTATTTTCAAGCATCTATTGTTTTTTTTTAGGTTGACCAGCATTTTTCATTCCTTTTCAAAAACAGATAGATGAAGTTGTATCCAAGCCAGAAATGTAAATAAAACACTAGACTAAACAATTTCCTGATTAATCCGTTTAGTGTCAAATTATTATATAAATTAAACAAATTCAGCAACTGTTTATTGAGTGTAACACCTCTGACCTTTGACCCTGAAACAGCCATGTCCAGTTCAGTGCTGATGGCCACACAGGTGACCTCCTGGTCATGTCCACAGAGAACCTGCACCGGCCGAGGAGACAGGCCGCTGGAGAAGCCACCCTGAAGGACAGAAAAAAGGAGAACTCATTTGTGAAGCCATAACTTTATTATTATGCACGTGTGTACAAGCCTGTGCGTGTCAGGGATTTGTGCAGACTTTTACCTGCTGCAGGACCTGCCACACGATACAGGATGTGTCTCTCGAACCAGAGATGAGGTAGATGCCACAAAGATCCAGAGCCAAGCAAGTGACAACATCTTGGTAGAAGACACACAAAATATAAATTACTAGGCAAAGTTTAAACAAAGCTTGTAGAGTAAGAATAAAATCTCATTAGAGAGGGATCGATAAGACAATCTAAACAGTGTTTTGATTTGTCATTTGAACGATCCAATAGCATCCAGTTGTGAGGTGGCAGAGGGTTCCAGAGTCATGCTGCAGAACATTATGGCAGCCGTAGTGCTGAGTTTAAATGTGGCGACAGACAGAAGAGCAGCTAAGGAAGAGCGTAGGGCTCGGGAAGGGTGTAGGGATGGAGAAGGTCCAACAGGTACAGTATGGGGGCGCCAGGTTATGTGGGGCTTTGAACACAGTAAAGGATTATGTAGTGTATTCTTTGCGCTCACCAATGTGCCGGCAGATCCTGCCCACAAGCTTGCCCTTGCCCAGTTGGGTGACGCGGAGACTGCAGTCCCAGTGTCCTCCGCTGAACAGCAGACGTCCGTCGTTGGACACCACCAGCACCTGAGCGCTGATCTCCACGCCGGGAGAGAAGGGTCCACTCAGGAAACGCTGCGTTCTGCACCACAGAGCAAAGCGGGTTAGGAGGAGGAGTGAGACAGAGCTGTGGCGTAAATGTGGAGGAGATTTATAATCGGCACATTAAACTGTCAGGACTTCTGCAAATTACAACCTTAGCAAATCCCCAGTGTTGACATTCATTCTTATCCTGTTTTATTATCTGTTTACGTGTTCCACGTCGAGATCAGTATAAAGTCAGATCCTTTCAAGCAAATTTCAATAAATTAAACAGGCTTTGAAGCTTCACAGATAAAGAAGGATGGTCCGACAGATGCTATGATTCCATCTAGGAGGTTGCTTTTTAACTCATGGGCGGAAATAAAAATCAGGAAAATATTCTGAAAAGTACTGAGCAACATGCAAAAATACTAGGAGAATGACAGCAAATTCAGGAAATTCAGGAACAATATGCTCTCAGAGGACACTCACTTGGGATTATTCATCGTCGGGTCCTTCGTGAATGTGAAGTAGTTGGCAATGTTCTTGTCATAGGGCAGCCAGCTGTGTGTCCCTATCAACCCATTTGAACTCACAGTGACCTAGAGAGAAATAATGACGTAGTATGAAAATGATTAAACATTTCAAATTTGAATGTCTTCTCACTGTCACGACTGTGTTTGAATTCAAATTTGGCCCATGTGAAAGTGTCCGCACCAGGATGTCTGAGCCCTGGATGATGAAGGAGCGATTCTGGTTCTTTGGTACCACTGCCTGGACCAGAGGAAGGCTGTCACTCACCACCTGAGGCACACACATGTACACAAATTTACACAGAACACGATGTGAGATTTTTTTTTTAAAAAGAAGAAGAAGAATGAGATCAATACAGGGCTTAAATAGAGTTGAGGCCCCACCTCCAGAAATGGACGGAGTTTTTGCAGCTCCTCAAAGATATTTGGGGGCAAAGTATCCAGGCGGGCCTGCCTCCTAGTTGCGTTCTCAGCTGATATACGGCGCGGATGAGGTTCCTGGGTGAAGACAGGAACATGATATTAAAATTGCTGCTGCTTGAACATGGAATCTTGAATTAAGCGGTTTTCAGTTATGACCACTTCTTGCATTTCACATATGACAAAGGCAGCAGGAGTTTGTCTGAGTCAGATGTGTGCGACCCAACAGGAACATTTCCAGAACATTCCGTGGCAGCTGCGTAGAGCACGCAGGAGGCAGGATGTGATGATAAATTGGCTTCAGAAAGCAGCATTTTTGTTTACAATCAACAAGTCCACTTTGAATTGTCTGGAGATTTTCCTGATGTATTCTCACATGGGCTCACGTGGAAATTTTCTACATTTGTGGACATTTGCGTTCTCACATATAGCCCCTCCAGAAAAGTGCAGGAAAATGTCGGGACTTCAGTGCACATCTGAAAGCAGCTTCAGAGTGGGAGTGGTACCTTGAGGAGTTGACAGGGTGTTTGTCCAAAGTTGCTGATGATGCCTTCCAGGGCCTTACGCTCGTTCTCATTGGCAATTGCATCCAGATCGACTGCACCTGTAGGAAGGCGAAACAATGATGAAGAATGAGTCTCTATGGTACACAAGGAGAAGAAGAAAAGACTGAAGAAAACTTTTTCTCTAATAGGGAAATGTATTCACTCTCGCCTTACCTTCATAGGTGCAGTAGTAGAAGACATTGAGTGCATTCACTGCCTCCTCTCCTCTTTGCTTGTAACCAAAGATCAAGTCAATCCACTCATGGAGGTGACTGGAAACATGCTCACATTCCTAGAGTCAAACATATAAGATGCTGTCATCTTAATATATATGATTGGCAGCACGTGAGAGTTTTGAGGCTGTGGCTGTTTGTGGAGACTCACCAGGGCTTTCCTGTGTTTCTTGATGAAGTCTTCTCTAGATGTGGCCCAGCGAGGCAGCAGCACATCCGCCACTGGGTCCTGAGAGATCTGCAACTGTCCCAGGTCGAATCCTACAGCAAGAATAAAGCAACCATGCGTCAGGTTCTTCATGTCAGAATCTGATTATTTGCTTTAAAAGAGTCCAATTTGTCCACAGCGCTCCCTACCGTTCATGTTCTGCAGAAATTCCGGGAAGTAGAAGAACTCCGGGATGAGCTCTTTGACGTCAGCCGGGCTCTCCATTCGAGCCTGCCAGGCAGCTGCCACTGCGTGAAACTGTCTGTCTGCACAGTCAAACCTAAACAACGACAAGAAAAACCAGCATGAGACCAGAGAATAGCAGTAAGATACAATTCATTATCATGCATCTCGTCTGCGTTCCCACCTGCCACTCTGCAGCTGGATATGCAGGGTGGTGAACGGCTCCATGCGGATCATGTAGTGCATGACTCCTGCTGCATTTGAGTAGTGTGTACCATAGTGGAATTTATCAATGGTGCCTGTCGGGTCCTCAAAGCTTTCATACCTGGTGATTTATGTAGGAAAATGCAGAAAATTATACATTCTTGACATTGTGAACAGTATAGGTTTGCTACTTTGCAGAAATGACACATGCAAATTAAATTTGTTTTAATTCAAGAAAAACGAAATCACAGTGTTATATAACCACTTACTTTTCTCTGACATTCTGTGCATGGCGTGAGTTGGCCACACCTATGGGTTTAGACAAGTCTCTGAAAACGGACGGGTCCTCCAGATCCAGAATAGGAGAGGTGTAGTCACACAAGATCCAGGGGAACTGAAAAACGACAAAACACAACCTCAACATGAACCCTCCCCACACTCACAGTGCATCATCTTTTACAATTAACAGATCATGAATAAAAGTCAGGAGACATGGCATGTATTTACCACAGGATACTGCGACAGGTCATTGTATGTGCGACCGGAGATGGTGTTCAGTTGCATCAAATACTCAAAGTTTGAGATTTCTCTGCAAACCCATTTCTGTTCAACACATCAACATCAGATTGGTCAAACACAATTAGCAGAGTTATAACTCATTTTTATAGAGAGGATTGTATTAAATAAACACCTGCGTAAGGCCAGATGCCTTCAGGAGCTCTTGGGGCGAGCGGGAGCCAAAGTAAAACAGGTTGGGAGGCCGAAGCCCCAGGATCCTGGAATATACTTTGTTTCGTACCTGAAAAGGAAAATAATTTTTTTTTTCATTAATCAACACCACCACATTAATAACCCCCCGCCCACTTATGATTTAATGCTAATTAAAGGAGTTAAATTTGAACTGAGCATCACCTTCTTCTTGAAGTTGATGAAGTAGTGAGCCTGATCTATGAAGAACAGCTCCAGTGCAGACCGACGTAGGTTGTAGCGCCTCAGATGGACTTCTCTGAGCTGAGACAGAGGCCGCTTGAAATCAAACCCAATTCCTGAAGGCGGAGACATTACACATTTTATAAAGCCCTTAGAAGAACATAGATAAAAAAATAAAGCAAGGTGTGATGTTTGGGATCAAATTTAATTCTTCATTTCTCACCCTCCTCTGTCTCTTCTTTATCACCGCTGCCATCGTAGAAGTAAAGATGGTGTGTGGTAACCTCCAGACGACCCGGAACGACCGCCACGATGGTGATGAGCTCACAGTCTTCGGACAGAACCAGTTTTTCTTTCTGGCTCTCATCCTCTCCCTCCACCCTGAAAGCGTAAGTAATGGTAAACTCTTTACATTTTCTGCGATGCACTTGGGAACATCAGGATTTTCACATTTTATTCAAGTACTTTTCAAATATATTAATGCCTGTTTGGAGAAAAATTTAGGTTTCAAAACTGGTATGTATTTGATGTCAAGTGGCTTTTTTCTTCGTGTTTATGGCTCATAGAAAAATTTGACATGCAGCAGAAACTGGCAGACGTGTTCTACAGACTGGAGACTCACTTATCATCCAAAATGACGAGGTCCTCGTCTCCTAACTGATCATCCTCCATGTCGCTCACTTTTGCCTCCTTTGCAACAGCCAATGGGAGAGGTTCAGTGCTACGTGGGCTATCAGCTCCTAAAAGAACAAAATACACAATGCATCTTCAGACCACAATTTTTGCTTAAATTACAAAAAAAATTGCGAAAAACTAAATGTATACGTTCTTCCTCTGTGACATACCCATGTTGTCCCGCTGGGCACTCGCTTCAATGTGAGGATCATAGTTGTAGTTGGGCATAAGTTTGAGACGCATCTTTGAATAGGTCTCTGCATTGGACAATTTCCATTTCACCTCTGGTTGAACTCTGTCAGAAATGTGGCAAAGGGAAAATTACAATTGAGCACATGGACAGGAAAAGAGCAGCAAAGGGACGGCGACGACAAATATTTATATTGTATGTTTTTGGTACAACTTTGAGCAGAAGACTGATGGTACAGGTTGCCCTTAAATTCATTTACATGTGGAAACGTGGCTAAAGAGGTTTTTTTAAATCACTGATTGAGAATCCGATGTCATCCTACCTGTTGGCCCATGCTCCTCTCTCACTGGTCAAAAGCCTGCGGAGAGCTCTCCAGTGCTGCAACACCGCCCCCTGTTGGCTGGAGCTCTGCTTCTGCCAACTGAGGTACCTGTTGTTCTCACTCCGGACTCGTTTCAGGTAGGGGTCCATGATCACTTCCTGTAAAGAAATTTATATATATATTGAGAAGAAAACAGTGGGAAATGTCAAATCGATAATCCAAAATGTTAAAACTTCATCTCAGCATGAAGCCTGAGAGGTCTCATAACCTGGAACTTTGATTTGCTGTCAGATCTGTCTTTGTCCGTTGTAATGGCCGTGCTCATCAGGTCATCGAAGCAGGAGTTCCAGAAATTGGACATGATATCATGGCTCCTCCCGAATGTGTCGAGTTCATACTGCTCCATGGTGGGTTGAACCTAGAGCAAGATTATCAGCGAGAGAAAACACTCAGTCACACAAAGACATAAAAATATCACTAATGGCACAATCAAGTCTGGGACTAATCTCCATTGTGGTTCTTGATGTTGAGTACAAGTGACTAAGAAAAACTGTACAATACACTGTCAGACCAACATTTAAGAAAATATTTATCTATTTTATGTATCAGACGATATTTCACAAATGATGCCTGGTTTGTTTTGTTTTGTTTCCTCTTACTATCTCACATTGTACTTTAAAAGCATGAAGCTGCACAACAATAAATAAACGACCCTTCACACATATATTCAAAACAAATACATAGGCTAAACAACATAAACTGCGAACACATACACACTTATACATACATATATGTGTATATACATATACATGTGAGAAATAAGCCTGGTCCCAGTGTTAAAAACCACCAGGGCAGCCAAAGTTATGCCATAGTGGCTTAACGTATTGCAGGATCCGTTTACAAAAGTAATCTAAACAAAACAGATTTATGTACATGCACTGTCACACAGAGAAAAGATAAATCTACGCTCAGCCAGTGGTGAGTGTGTCTGTTTGGCATCAGTTCATAAAATATCTCAGCTTCAAGTTTGAGCATAAACTGACCTCTGGCTAAAATACACTGAAGGTCAGCTAGAGAAAAAAGAAAATCTTTGGCTGTTTTCCTTCCTTCTTAAACTAGTGATAGCATTTATTTATTTTTAACTCTGCATTAGATTGTTCAGCCACCCACTGGGAGTTAAGTGGTCAGACCGGGAAGTCAGATTGCAAAAATCCCAAGTGTACACTAAAGTTAAGAAGACCAGCGCCAGCGGTATCTGAAAATGGATGGTTGATTATACCTATACTTAGTCATAACAAAAACATACAAGGAGCAGCCCTAGACTCCCTAAACTAAAGATAAATGACATGAAATTTTATCTACGTAATGTCAGCTGACGCACACTGACCTGGTGCTGATAGAACCCCTGCCACTCCAGCGTGTGACTGTAAACCTTAAGGTCCTGGGCAAAGGTGGGGCTGCCGTTGGTGATGGGCAGGTTGGGTAGCAGGTTCTGGAGGGTGATAGGGTCGGCGTGCTGATCGAGCAGAGTTCGTACGACGGGCACAAGCTGGGAGAAAATCTCCGGATTTGCACAGTTGGTGCCGTCCGTTACTCCTCCTGGCCACAGGGGGGCGCCCAGCTGCCCCAGGAGGAAGCACACCTCCTCCCAGCTCAGACACAGCACAGTCTGCAGGAGGCTGTGGAGCTTCACGTAGGCCATCACACACACCTGAGGAGCGGCAGTGGGTAAATAACGTATTAGCTTTAAACTGAAAGTTTAATAAATGTATGATGAACAACGTTCATACATGCAACGGTGTAAGAAACGTTCTGTGTGTAAAATGGCACCTATACTAAATAAAAGTAC
This sequence comes from Scophthalmus maximus, assembly GCF_022379125.1. Classification (NCBI taxonomy): domain Eukaryota; kingdom Metazoa; phylum Chordata; class Actinopteri; order Pleuronectiformes; family Scophthalmidae; genus Scophthalmus; species Scophthalmus maximus. The sequence continues at coordinate 11,025,045 of NC_061515.1, read as the reverse complement.
CAATGTATGATCAACATCATGTACTTACAGTATCAGGAGTACAAGTACTCCTTATTTTGATATTTGGACCCTATGGCTCTAAAGTTACTATATATCAAAATATTAGATTGTTAATACTGATTAGTTATTCTAAAATTATATTTTGTTAATAGATAATAGATAATTTAAAGTTTTTACATACTTTCACTGGCTTCATGTATGATCTGTAAATTAACTTTAGAGAGAGTCATTCTGACATGTAGTAGTAGTATTTAGTAAAGTACAGACCGTCAAACTGTACAGAAAGTGCAGTACTTTTAATAAACTTAGTTACTCTCCCCCACTAGACTTAATACAGCTATGTTAGTACTTCTTAAAATGTTTAATCTGTTTGTATTCGCTCATCTAAATTGGCCCAAGGCTCGCTTTATTTCCAAGACCCACTGCTGTGATGTTAAGGTCCAGTTAAGTTAATTTATTTCAGACCTGGCATTTGGAAAAAAACAAATGGCTTTAGGCAGAGTTGTACCACTTTGGAGATGAACACAACCAGCAGCCTGCAGCAGCGGCAGCCGCAGCAGCACCCATAAGTCTGAGAGGAGCTGCCCTTTCATACAGTACACTCCCTCAGAGGAATGACTGCAATGTCTTTGAAAAAGAACCCGAAGCGTACAAGGCTTGGTATTTCTTGGTAAGGCTTTATCTGAGTGAACTTATCAAGTTGAATAAAGTCTGTGACCTCTCAAATTTATTTTCTGCAGAGTTCAGTCTTGGGTTTGGAAAGACATGTACAGTGAGAACCTTTTTTTTCTCCAATTTTTTTTAAACATTTTTTGTGGGTGTACTGGACATGACAAGTTGTGGGTGCAACTGACCTGCGAGTGCTGCTGCTGGATGTATGCGGTGATGATACGCAGGCCAATTTGGGCCATTTCCTTCAGTTCGGTGTTGCCTGGGCTGCCAGGGGTGCTATGCCAGGCCTGCAACCTGTCCAGCAGGTTCACCACCCCCTCAAATATCTGCAATACAACAACGGCTGTCAAAACAAGGACACAACAAAAGACCTGTTTCCACACCTTGCAGCAGCATCTATGACAATCTAAAGCCATTCAGTACATTAAATACAACTTATGCTGCTTTCAGATGCCACCACCTCCACCCGAACTCTACTCTCCACCCTGCATTGACTCAAGGGTGGGACGTTCAACATCGCAACTGACCTCAAACACACCCAGCTGCTCCTGTTGTGTATTTACTTTCTAGTCACTGACTCCTTCAACATCAAAATAACTGTATGATATTGTTAATATTTCTAATTGAAATACAGCCCCACATCCCAATTATGTAATGTGACTCTGAAGATTGTTGTCTTTCTAAATATGTCTACTTCATAGGCCCAACATAAAAAAAAATGTTCAGAGGTTTATGTGTAACTGTTTAACATAATTACATCCATAATAGAGACAATATACTATGGTGAAATGAAACAGTTTTTTGGAAGAGAACAGCCCCGACTGTTCTTCCCTTGTCGCTTCACAACGTGTGCCACCAGCTCATTCACTGCAGAACACTGCTGCATTTATTTTTGGCATTAAGGTTGGATTGAAGAAAAACTCAAGTGGACTTTTGAGCAGAGGACCAAGCATTTCAAATTCATCAGTAGTTAAAATTCCACTGGTGATGTGCAATTACAGAAAGCCAACGTAAAGCACTAAAACAATCCCATTAGTCTAATCCCTATAAAAATTGTAATGACGAGTTGTAATGACAACCAGTTGTGGCTTTACAGGGTTTTACGTGCCAGACTATTTCTTGGCTGGGAGCTTTATGCTAAGCTAAGCTAACTGTCCATTAGTGGTATCAATTTTGTCATCTAACTCTTAGAGAGTGAAAACAGTGGAACAAAAAGATTTAAAGTAGTCTCATCCTATATTACTTGAGCTTCAGCTTGGTAAATTACGTTCATCTAAGAAGTCCCACGCTTATTTCCATAACTGTCTCTGGTGTTTTTACAGTCAACCAACCTTTTTATCAAGAGGGAGACAAATAATGCGTCAGTGTATGAACAGTATGTGTCAGGTCAGGTGGAGCATGTGATTATACCTTTTCACTCCACAGCGAGTGGTTGTCTGTTCCCTCGGCAAACAGGAAGTCCTGCAGGAGCCTGAGTAGTCGAACCAGACTGGGACAGAAAGGCAGAGACACTCCTTGGGCATCCCTCAGGTCCGACAGTGACGACTCCAGCATCATCTCCAACAAACTGGATCACAAACAAACTCTGAGTACATCACGTGGTAACATTTGTGGATATTTAGACAAAAGAGGTGACACGGCTGAAGGTGTGGTTCAGTTAGTTTTTCCATTGCGACACAGGCTGCAGATGCAGATCTGATGTTTGTGTTCTCTGAGGGGGAGAGAGATTGTAGAAGACATCACTAACCTGCGTTTGATATCATCAGGAGGGCGGACCAGTTGGCAGGATGAGCCCAGCTTGGTGAGAACAGAAAACACCTGTCCTCTCTCGCGCCACACCACGTCCCCCGCCACCTCTGCTCCGCTGCCGCTCCACAGCACGGAGAAGATGATGTTGGTGAGGATGTTGCACAGCTCCTCTTCAGGCGTCTGCTGTAATATAAACACAACTAAGTCGCAAACTTGCACAATAAATAACTAAATCAATACACACATCATAACAGGGATGTGAAAAAAAGGGAGCCATACCTGTGGGTTGGACGTATTGGAGATTGTGTCTCCGGTGGGAGGGTCTGTCCCATAGCTCGTATCATCCAGCACATTTGACAGACTGGAGCTCTTCCTGGGTCGGAGTGGTGGAAAAGGTTTGAAGTGCTCAAGAGGCGATGGTGTGTTTGTCAGACTACCTGCAGGAGTGTGAGCGCCCGTCTCTCCCATGCCTCCTAGCTCCAAATCTAATGGTGATGTACCAAATGGAGAGAGGGGCTGGTACTCCCTACCCTCTCCATTGGGGCAAGACGAGCTGATATCAACTGCATTGGAGATGGAGGATGATTGGCTGCCCTGGTCCCCTGAATCAAACGACTTAAAGTGGAGGGAGGCAGTGAAGTTTTTCAGTGGGCCTCCGCCTCCACTTTGAGGCGACTGGGATAAATCAGAGAACCCCTCAGAAGTGTCCCGCTGGCCTCCTTCATCTTCCTCCTCCTCCATGTCCTGGGAAGTGCGGTAGCTCAGGAACATGTCAGTGCGGGAGTCCTCTATGACCAGAGCCTGAGCCCTTTGCAGCTGCGGCCGATAATTTGGTTCAAAGGAGCCATTTGTGCTCGATTCTGCGATGCTCGCAGTGTGGGATGCGTAGGACTCTTTCACGTAGAGTTTGGTGAGAACATCCTGCCAGCCGGGCTGCTTAGCGAGCTGCTTCACATAATCCTCGTTGGAGTAGATCAGATGAAAGAGCTGGGGTGATATCAGACAGGAACAGAGGGAGAGAGCATGTTTTCATTACTGAAATGATAAATAGGCTCAGGCTGAAACTGCCTGTGGCAGTTTACGCAGACAATGAATCATTTGAGCAGACTGACCTTGCGACAGACGTCCAGGCGCACTGGTAGCTCAGCTCGATGGGACAGACAGACCACAGCCAGGAGGTCTCTGAAGTTGGGGCTGGCGTCTGTGGGATAGCAGCAAATCTAATTTCATTTTAAAGTGCATGAAAGCCTTCTGCTATACATTATGGGATCTTCCTTACACCTACTTATAATGTTCTGTTATTAAAACAATACTTGTATCAAAGTTAAATTAAGTTTAAGTTTAATTAAATTCCTGTGCTTGTGATTTTTCCACTGTTTCCCATCAGTGTGAAACGTGATAACAGACACTTCCACAATACGCACCAATCAGAATTCAAGGTAACACTTTATTTGCCATTATGAAATATGTCTTAAAAATGGACTTTGGTATAAGATTGTTCTAAATAAGCTTAGTTGGATATCTTGAGTTTATGAGCAGATGCAATGGGAATTTCTCAAAAGAACAGTTCCATTTTCATTCAAACCAGAGTAATTATAAATTCATTAATTATTTATTATTGGAAAAATCATACAGTATACTGTAAACAAATCTCACCGTTTTGCCTGTTGAGCTGACCTGAAAACTTTATTTTACTTTAGGAAATGACTAAACCCTAACCCGAAAGGAATAACATTTATTGGCCTTATGACCTTGACCTAATGTAACCACTTTCACTTCCCTCATAAAGGCTTAAACATAGTAATTCGAAACTCTGGATGTTTTATTTCTAATTTAAAATGCGATTGCTTCTTATTCATTTGTAAAGATACTTTTTTTAGGTGCTTTAACATTCATACAGGACTTTTAAAGAGCAAAGGAAAAAGTCTATCTCATCATTACCTGTAGCAAGGACCTGCTCGTAAAGACAGCGAATGGTGATCATGGTGACAGGGATCTCTTCAAGGCAGCAAACCAGGCCAAGGTAGCCGAAATCCTTCAGCTTGATGCGCTGCTTGTTTCGCTCAGACACTCGCTCGCTCTTGAGGATTTTGTACAAAACCTGCAAACATCGCGAGGAAAATGTGAGACTTTTTCTTTTGTTTTGACAACAAATCACAGGGACGTTTGCATTGGAGTTGGCCGGCATGTAGCTGTCAAGGGAGAAGCTGAGGCATTTTAAGAAGTGGTCCAATGAGTTTTTTCTCACCCTGAACACCCTCTCTCGGGCCTCGTCTCCGAAGCTCGGTGTGAGCAGCAAACCGTACAGCTGCTCCACACCCCACTCCAGCAGGACGGCCTGCACCTGCTCCCGAGGAGGGCTGCTCCTCAAAAGCTCATAGAGCACATCCAAGGCCCTCACCACCTGATTGGGATGAGAGTGAATCATGAGGTCAGAGCGGATGAGGTGAAGGAAGAGGAGGAGGCTGCTAAAGTATCAAAAAATGTGTTTTAGGGAGAGTATTTTAAGGAAAAGGGGAAAAAAAAATATGTTAAAAAGGTCAACTTATAACGAAAATCAAATACCTAAAGAAACAGACATAAAACATATTTGTACAACCTGCTGCCCCTCTCCTACAGTCAGGATGTAGGCGAGGACACTGTGAAGCTCCTCTGGTGTCGGAGACTTGAGAAAGTCCTTCAGCAGCGCGAACAGAGCGGTCTGGATTGTTTGCTTCTCTTCAGACAGAGGGCTGCCATCCTTCTCCACACTGTGATCAAAGATACAGTAAAGAAATAAATCATTCTCTTATGACTCACTGTATACAATAGTCAAGAACAAGCCTTAATCCCTTATGAATACCTAAACTTTGATTTAAAAACAAAAACAAAACTTAACTGCAGTTTCAATCTCTAAATAAACAGGAGGACAACTGCATCCTAATTTGAAACAACCAAAAATGGGAAGCGAGATGTTCACCTGTAGAACGTCCGAATGGTATCGAGAATGTACTGAACCCCGTACTTCCTCTTCATGCGATGCTTGCCTTTATTTATCACAGTTGCCAGGTACTGCACGTGTGCTTTGGAAAGAAAAGAATACGTTTGTCAACTGCCTTCTGGTTGACATTTAGAAATGTCAGACCAATATACGCAATTGTACCACAAGGAGTGCATTACTCGACAAAACTGGGCACTGTGGCGCAGACACATATTCACTTTTACTCCTTGCCATGGCTTGAACTCGAAACATTCATGTATTCCATCTCTGCTTTTCGCCTCCTCTTACTCTTTTCAATCTTGGCGTGAATATACGTATAAAAAGGGCCACAAACGGCTTCGGCAGACATGCTTGGGCCTTACCCAGACACACGGCGAAATGGCTTTTAGTCCAGATGCGGAAATCAAAGAGCAGGTGCTGGTAGAGCTGCTGTAGGAGTGGACTGTTGCCCTCGTTGAAAACCTGCTCCAGCAGCAGCTGACATGCCATTAAAACGTCCATGTCCATCATAGTGCCTGGAACCTGCAGGGGAGTGAACACAGAGGAGTGTGTTTGTGTTTAAGTGTGTGTTCATCTATTTGGATTTATCTGTGTGCAAGTGTTGGTGCAGCCTTTGTTTTTAGTAACACTTAGAGGCAAATGCACTGTTGCACTCACTTGAGATCATATGCACTAACCCTAACCCTAAGTATTTATGTTTTGTACAGCTGCAATTTTACCTGATAAACTGACCAAATGAACTAAATAAAAACTTCAGCTTCTACAACGTGAAGCTACACTATTTCCTTTAGATATTAGTAAACTCAATAACAGTAAGTTGCAAGTTATTGTCATGTATGTGGGTTTCTGTCTCTGCCTCCACCTGGCAACCCCATGTGACTATTCGGGCACCGTTCAACTTACAGGATGCTCCACCTTAACGTCATATATTTCAACATTTCCCATCATACAACAAGCATGTCTGTGCAACCTTTGAGGTTTTAAAAGATTCACATGATCCAATAAAACCGTTTTTTCCTAGATTTCAACACATTTCCAAGCAACAGATTTTGTAGATGATATACTTTGTTCTCATTCAGAGAGACCACGCAATCTGACAAAACAACCCCCCCCCCCCCGCCATTGTGAAAGAACCACTGCTGTTTCGCCAACACCATATCCATTCATTACACAGCAATTACACCGCAGCAATACAATAGGAAAGGTCAACTATTCCCTTTCAGATGTGTCTCGCAATTAGTGCCCACTTGCTGCAGCACACTGGCATACAAGGCACTTACTTTGCTGAGCATGGCTCCCATGATGCTCGGCCCGTGGCAGTGCAACAGGCTCTCTTGATTTACAGGGTGATGACGAATCAGGTTTTTCACCATCAGCAGGAAAGCTGCAATGCTGTTTCTCTCCAGCCTGCCCTCTGAGAGAGAACAAAAAAAATTGTGCAAAACAACTTTGAAGATTTCCTGTGCTACCCGCAGTTGTACGTATGCATTACAAACCACTATATTGACATTATCATATCTCAGGATCACTCATACGCCGTGTCTTCGAGTATTTGTCTCGCTTCTGTTTGACTCCTTTTATTTATGCCTCTTTTGATGCAGAGTAAGATTCTGTGAGCTCCTGAACTACTATTCTTCAGGCGTGTTTTGACTATGAATTTGCCATGATTGCACAATCTTTAAAAAACGTTAATCTGATGTATATTACGTAACATGCCTCATCTGACTTTGTAGCATTTCCTGTTTGTCCTTGCATCATGCACCTAGCTGCACATTTGTTCATTTATCATCATCAAAGTGTTTCTGTGACCTACATACATCTAAGTAAACAGATAGTTGTTTTTTTTTATTTGGTTTTGTGATACCAGTTGAAAGATTTCTGCCAAAGGGTATATGAATAGAATTTCATGCTCAAAGCATATTTAGTATTTCCAGAAATAATGTCCCTTTCCCTGTAGTTTATGTGAGTCCACCCTTTTAATCAAGACATTGTCATTTGCATCTAACATTTAATGCAGGAAAAAGACAAACACTGTGAATATTTGAACTAAACAAAAACTGACCTGCAGACTTGTTCAGCGGCAGCAGCAGGGCAGCGGGGCCTCTGGGGGAGGTGAGTTCTGGTCCGAGCAAGTCCGAGGTCTCCTGACCACTGCTCTGCTCGGCCTCGCACACCTGCTCGATCAGGGGCAACAAAACCCCTAAACCTCCCACCACATTTACAACGTCCTGCAGAGAGAGGGGGGGGGGGGGGGGGGGGGGGATCACTCATGTAATCATCACTCATGTAATGTTTTTGTTTACTTCCACATCAAGCTCTGCTTAGATCAGAAATGGAGTAAAAATTATTTAAATCAAGTTCTTTGTTACCTTAGCTGTATGAATTATACATCACATCTTAAATCCTAATCATGAAAGTTTCTAACCTTGATGTCCCAGTTGACCACCCTGTGTCCCGTCAGCCTGCCATCATATTGGTGATTGGGAGACAGGTCCAGACATATCTGGCTCTTAAATGCCTGAAGAAAACATGCACAGGTGTAAACATGGTATTTTTCATAATTTACACAGTAACAGCATTGTAATACAATGTGCATGTTTCATACCTTTGGAGTGTAGTAGAGCAGAAGCTTGCTGTTGAGATCAGACAACTCTCCATCCGCTTTGAATAAGGACACGTGGTTTGGGCCTGTGACGGAGAGCAGAGAGCAATGTAGGTTATAAAATATGCAATTTATTTGAGCACTGTGATTTTTCTTTACTCCTGGATTACTGTCCATTTGGTTTAATGTAGAATTTACCTAGAAGCTTAAATAATGAAATGCTCAACGTGTAGAGTATATTATGCATACATCAATATTTGCATTCTAAGCAGAGCGTGACCTATACCTGCAGCATACAGAGCTCTTGTCTGGGTGTGCTGCAGAGCCTCGTGGCAGATGAAGGCGGTGCCAAGGAGGCCATCCAGAGATGTGGGTGTTCCCCACTCTGTGTCCTGCAGTCCCGCTGGGATGGTGTGCACAGGAGACTCGCCTGCGGAACCCCAGTGGCCTCCTGCCATGGAGGCTGGGAATGACTGGGAGCGGATAAGGGAGGGGGCATGGGCAGGGAAGGCAAACTCAGGCGAGGGGGTGGAGGATGAGGTCGTGGGCAGGTTGGGGGACGTGGTGGTGGTAGTGGTCCGGTGGCCTGCAGAGCCGATGCAGCAGGAGGTAAAAGGCTTCAGGGTCAGATCCGTGTGGGGAAGAGACAGAGGAAATTAGACGGATAGAGAGGAAGTGGTAACGTATGTTGATGGTCAGAATATGTTAGACACCAGTGTCAGTTACCTCACTGAGAGAGGGAAAGCGAAGCTGAGCAGTTTTACGTTGCTCTCCATCGATGTAGACGGTCACCAGGTTCTGACCAAATGGGCGACGGCCTGGGATGTGAACTATAGCCACTGAATGCTGTGATGAGGACGACATCGAAAAAGGGCACACAAATGTGTGTCAATGCTGCAATAAGGTTGAGTTTCAAGTTTGATCCTGACAAAAGGGCAATTTTTGCATTGAGAGACCAGAGGAAACAGCCACAGTTCACAGCTTTAATTTAACCATACTGATAGACCTCTCCAGCTACAGTACTTGTCTCTTCAGGAAGCCCATGCTTCAAGGTTACCGGCCTAGACAATGCAGTTTAGAAAAATAATGTACTGTATGATTGTCTCCTTGATTGAATCTATTTTTATTTGGGACAAGCTAAATGGGGACAAATGTTGGCCAAAATCCTGCTGTCCTACTCAGTTTGTTTCCACACTCACCCAGCGTGAGTCAGTGAGTGGGTGCTCTGGCAGAGCGACAGCCATGTAGTCTTTCTTAGTGCAGACGGCCACAACCAGCACACCCTCCATGGTGAAGAAGGCCTCCAGCCCTGTTCCACTCGCTGTGAAGAAACTTTGGAGAGAGAAAAAAGTTTTTTTCAAGTCAAAACTTGTACAATGCTCGCAGTTCAAGGCACATTATCATCTGCACTGTATTTATCTACCTGTAGAGCTGCTTCCTGCGGGGCCCTTTTCCCATATCATGCTGAGAGTTGGCGCGAGGTCTACGGCTGTTGGCGAACTCCGTGTGACAGGAGGGGAACTCCATGTTGAGGCAAAGCCAAGCGTGAAAGGCAAACCCGCTGCCTTGCCAGCGTTGGACTGTGGGCACCATAATACCAGCCATGGGGGGTGTGAGATCAAAGTACTGCAGGGCACTGTCCTGGCCTTCCCTGGCTGCTATGGCCGAGAGCACTCGGATGACGCGGCTGCAATAGGGATGCATCCTGCCCGCTACTGCACCATTTTCCTGATCAACCCTGAGCAGTCTGAGCAGACTCTTCAGCTCCTCTGGTCTCAGACACAGGGAGCCCAAGTGCTGCAGGAGACCCAGGAGAGCGTCTGCACATTGCCTGTCCAGACTCTGTGGCTGGGAGAGCACCTGCAGCAGAGCCCCCACCATGCCGGCCTCCACAGCCACGGTGCGACAGGACAAGGAGCCGCGACACACGGTGGCCAGCCACTGCGCCACCAGCAGTTGAAGTTCCCTCTGGCCTGACAGGTCAGGCAACCACTGCAGGAGCAGCAGCAAGGGTTGGTCGTTACTAATGCCAAGGTGATGAGCGTGGGCATGCTCGCCCTCCACTGCCTGGAGACAAAGAGAATGAAAAATATATATAGAAGACATGATAACAGTTTCAAAAGAAACAGGGTCATAAATAAGAGCAAATTGACTTCTACTATCACTGCACTCAGTGGGGATAATCAGGAAAAGAGTGTTTCACCATGTTCATCAGCTCCTGCAGCAGCCTTTTTGTGGGTTGACCTTGACTCCTCAGCACATCAAACAGTTGGGAGTAACCAATCCTCTCCTTGAAAACCTCCTGAGGGGAAAGGAGACAGAAATAGGCTGGAGAAAGCTGCTCCACAGGGGACGACTAGTGGCACACTTCCAGACATTGGCAGGGAATACAATGAGAATTCTCAAACAAACGGAAAACAGCTTTCTTCATCAGGCACTCATTTTTGCTGGCATTGAAGGCGCCTTTCCACTACAATATTATGCTTCATAATGTGTGTACAGGAGCATGATCATAGATGATCAGAAGGGGCCTTACCTTTGCAGAGGGTGAGTTACTCATTAAAGCAGTGAGGACTCCTAAAGCATGAACTGTAATACTGTCAGATCCTTTCTCCAAAACCTGCATCGAGATTAGGAGGTAAAATCATTGACCGCGAATGCCCAAAAAAAGGTAAACATTTGAATTGCACATGACCCAAAAGATAAACAATTTAGATGTACATGACATTTCTTTATTTTCAACACCACACTTAATGGAGTCAACTGCATGAAAGTAAGTGAACTGGTGCACCAGCCACCAAACAATCGGCTCTTTGTTAATTAATGAAATGTTCCAGCATGCAAAAAACCAAAGCCAACCACCAAAAAAAAAAGATTGAAGCAATCCCTAACTATTGGTGGAAAGTAGGCAACATCAAACATCAGGACACGATCCAGGTTTTTCATACAAGCACCACCAGCCACACGATACAGCAGCCATAGTTCGAGGAAAAGAAAAAAAAAGAGGCATGCGCTGAACAACCACCATTTCATGCACCATAAAAAAACCAGATCATTCTCTGGCTGCCCAGTGTTGTCAACAGGGAATTCAGCCTCTAATTAGGAATGTGACATAAATAAACACTCCTAAACAAGCAATGATTAATCCTGACAATATGTTTGTTTTTTTTAATTGATTAATTTTAACTTTCCAATGTGCACAAGGCTAACGGCAGATTGCCCATTTAAGTAACAGTAAGTGACATGCAACATAGGCTGTAAGTGGACCTGCATTCCAGATGGACTGATACAACAGATAAAAAGGGAACTCCGGGCAACAACTATCGCGTTTAGCCGGGGCTACCTGCTTTATTTACAAATGAGTGAGACAGACTTCCTGCCTAAAGCTTCCTGTTTAAACAGTTCGGTAGCAGTTAACGACGTGGAGACGAGGCTGAGTTTCCTGCCGACAGACCAATATCGACACTAAGTGGAAGGGGGTGGGTGGGGACGGCTGTACCTGGTCCACTTCGACCTCTGTGAGTAACTGTGTTGTGACCTCACGCTCTGGTCTACGCCTGTTGCTCTGTAAGAGCTACAGGACACACACACACACGCACCCACAACAAGACATACGACACAAAGACACAGACAATTAGACAAAAAGTCCTCTGTGAGCGGTCATGTAGACAGGTTTGATGCTGGTCCCTCCACAGCTGCAGCATGCATGTGAGCAAAACCTCAGCTGGAAGTTGGAATTCATGGGATATATTCACACTGACCAAACGTTGAAAGAAGCCAGAGAGCAGATGTGACATTCAGGGGCAAATAGGCATGACAACAATAAAATAGAAAAGGTGACAGACTGACAGACGGACCAATTGACAGAAGGACAGATATGAAGAGCTGAGGGAGCAAAGAATGTTTAGAGGGACAGGGGTCAGGGGTCTGACCTTGCTGTTCTGTATTAGCCTGAGGATGTGTTCAAAGCAGTTGTTGTTGAGGAAGACAGCCTGCAGGACAGGTCTGTCGGGGCACTGCAGGATCTCAGGAACAGCAGCTAAAATTGACAACAAGGAGGAGGTTGACTCATCTTATTTATCAGACACTGGGGGAATTGATTATTTTGCCTCCACACTGATTGAGAGAGATTTTCTTTTTTAAAGGAATGCTTTTGCTCACTCTGCTAATCGAGACCTAGTGGACATGGTCTTACTTAGCATTTGACTCTGGAGTGAGATCAGACTGTCTTCCCAGCTCTGCCTGTCTTGCTGCTCGTTGCTAAGCGGACGGTTCCAGTTGAGGAGCTGGAAGTAGCCCTCCAGTATCGCCCTGATCTCCACCTGACGCTCCGCAGGACTGCTGGAGTGCAGCAGGTGGATCATCGCCGTCAGACACTGCAAGGTCTGCCGCGGGAGCCCCGTGTCCTTGGCCTCAGAGGAGGTCCGGCAGCACCACGCTCGCAGAACAGAGAACAGGTCCTCAACAGAGTGAGGGGTGATGGAGAGAAGGCCATTCTTCTGAAAAACAATAGACAAAGTGACTACCCTGTAATCACTCGTCGTGTTTGCTGCAGAGTGATCACTTGTGAAGAGGAGAAACAGGGTAGCACACCTTTCCTCCGCTGATGACAGCGCCCTGGAGATGAACCAATCGGAGCGCGAGGATCTCTGGGATCTGCTCGCTTTCCTGTAGACTTTCTGTGAACATGGTGGTCAAGCCAAGAGGCAAGGTTACACAACGGCAGCTACCATTTAACCACAAAAACATTAATACAACGGGTACAGAAAATTATTAACAAAAGATTAAAGCAAAATCAGTATTTATCAGTTAGTATTTGGTTCAATGGCTCAACAAAATCCCCTTGTAATGCCACTGACGTCATCCAGGGTTACATCACATAGAAAAGCTTAAGCCTTTCTAATTATCAAAGTATTAACACAATTAGCTCTTAGCATTTCCAATTAAAACATACTATCCCGGTATAATCCTCCTTCAGTTTAGACCTACTGAAACTTGCCCAGGCTGAGATTTTCCCACTTGGCTCGCTGATAATTAGACATGTTTGGACTCTGGTGATTGAAACCTGATAATTAGACACTCGATAAATAAGAAAGTTTTCAACCAAACCCAAACATACTGAGTGAGTGGAATCAGTTTTCATCATAAGAAACAGGTTTTTGACAGTGTGTGTTTCAGAAAAAAACATTTGAGAAAAACCAAAGGGTGTCATTTTCCCAAGTCAGATACGACAGATGAGCCGTGTTCGGGCAGAAGGAACAGCATGATTCTTGTGGTATGCGAGAGATCAGAGTGGCAGAGCAGTCGAAAGGGAGTATCTCACCATGGAAGAAGGCAGGCAGCTCCTCTGGCAAGGCCAGCGGGGAGAACTTATACTTGTTCCTCTCTGGCAAGCTCACCTCCTCCCTGCAACACACAAAGCCTCAAGTCACCGCACTTTTTACTCACTTCACGCCTAGTCTGCGTGCGACTGCCACTAATACCGCTGGCACAAATGAGGTTTTACAAATCACAAAAAAGGTTGGGCGAGATCCTTTGGCCTTTGTGTGACTAAATTCCACCTCCCACACACTCACTCAGGCGATCACCAGGGTAAAAGTAACACATGCTCACCCTGCTAGGCGTCTCCTCCACGTCTGATAAGGGTCAAACAGGCTCTCACACAGCACCAGTCCATGCTGCACAACCAACTGCAGAGAGGACGGCTCCCCTTGTCCATGTTTTATCTGTCCAGAAGACATGTTTGGACACACATTGAAATGTAACCTGTTTGTAGCATCATTTTATTACCTTACTTTACTACATACTTGTCTTGTCAGTGTGAACTAGTTCTGTTAGTTCTGCATGAGGATGTCATATACTATCAGCAGGGTCAAGAGTGAAGGCCTCTCAACTGTATATAACATTTCTGCATAGTCTGGCTACAACGGCACTTGATAGTATTTTCATGCATGATATAGTGAACATGCTGTTTAGTCAAGCCGCATCATTAATCTCTGAACTCTGCACAATGTTTGAAATACTCTTCAGGTTGCTCCTTACCTGGTCCAAGCAGAAATTTAAAAGCCTGATAGTTTCAAAAACAAAACCAGGGGTCTTCTCTGGGTCGATGTTCTCCATATTCCTAGAAGTAGAGAGAAATCCATGCAATTGAGTCTGCCTGATGTTTACCCTAGTTGGCCATCTTGGATAAAAAAAGGACAATTACAGTGAATCTACAGAATGTAAGGGACGACTTCCTGACACTGAGCTGCAGCTGCTTTACACAATCTGCATTGCAATTTTTGAGAGCTGTGAAACATCTGTAATTCTGTCCTACCCTCTATCTCCATCGCCTTCTTTGAGATGATTGAGGATTAAAGTCGCTATTTTGCAAATGTAGTGTGGATTGACATTTGCATTGTCAATGTGCATTTTAATTTCCTCATAAAATAATATCTGATTGAACATTTCTTAATCATTTAAAAAATAAATCATCCAGCCTAGTTTTTAGTCACTACTAAAAAACCTAGCGCACAAAAGTTTAAGTGGCTTGTGACTGGAAATATTGCTGTTTGGCGCTAAATAGCCGTCATGACGACAACAAACATGAGTTCACATAATATTAGGGCCATTAGGAAAGTCAGGGCAGCAGTTCCACTATGTCTGTTTACATGTTCACAGGCCCCTCACCGGCAGATAATGATGAAGAACTTGATGAGGAGCAGAGGGTGCGGGATGCTGCCGCTTTGCTCCGAGGCTGTGGAGAGGTGCAGCGCACCGTGCCACAGCTGGGTGCTGAGGAACACCAGGACCTCCCTGGGAAGCAAGGGCACCTCAGAGCTGCACTCCTCCAGCCTGGGAGATTTAGAGAGGGAGATGTGAGAAGAGATGTGAAGAAGAGAGGGGGAGGGGAGGGGACGCAGTAGCAAACAGGCAGAGGGCTGCGTTTACACATAACATAAACATCTGAAAATGCTATATCTACGGAATGTCACCGGTCATCCTGCTTTGGGGGAAACAATTTTTTGATGTGTAGTTTGTGTACAATAAATAACTGTTACTTCTCACCTCCGAGGCTCCAACGACTGCACATCGATGAGCCTCTCAAAAGACGCCACAAAAGCCTCCAGCCACTGCTGCAGATAGTCCACGTCTTTCTGCAGGAAAGGGGGTAAAAAGAGCATGTGAGGCGATACAGTCATCGTCACACCTCCATGTATGCATACAGTGCTGGTTGACAACACAGCGGGTGTAAAATGTGCACGGTTACTAAAGAATTTCCAATGAAACATCACAGCTCTTTGGTCGTGCCCAGTTGCTTTTCTACTATGTAAAAGTGTTGAGCATCAAACTGTGACTGAAAACATGATGGCACTGACTAAATCTTATGACCTGCTTTTGTAACAGGATGTTGTACCTCAAAGAGGAACACATGAGCCAATTCTTTCCTTTTTCAAAACACGGAGGTTGAAAGACACAAAATCACATTGCTTTCTTTTTAAACTTCATATCAGTCATACGTTCCAAACATACTGTAAACTCGGTATGGAGCAGTAAGCATGAATTTGCAACTCTTCGCTGCAAACATGTTTTTGTATTAAACAAGACGTCCCTGCATTAACACGCCCTGATAATGTGATTTAAAGAGGCCTACAACAGTGTGAGGAGTCTAATATACAGCAGTCATTATCGCGGCTTTAATCAGCCTCTGCTGTGCAACACAACTTGCCACTCTTATCTCTCAATCTCCCATCAGACTACACAGATGACACACAGCTCACCACCAGAGAAACAGGGTCAGCTTTGCACCGAATTATTTTTGTACTTTTAAATAAAGACTATTGCAAAATTCTACAGGATCATTACTCGAAACTTGATGATCCAGACGCAGTCTGTTACGAAATCAAATAACAAAACACAGGACGTCTAGAAATGTGCCCCGGTGCACCGTGTGACAGGGGGAAAAAAAACCTGAACATTTTCATTAGCATGCACGTAAGCGCTGTTGCTGATCGTAGATACAGCAGCTTCTCCAGAGCAGGAGGTGTGAGGGAACACATGAGTCGTCTCAGACTGACTGAGTCATTGTACATAAATAACATGCCGTAAAAAAACATTCATAATTCCCTATATCAACAAGCAAATAGGTCAACAAATGGGCAACGTAGGGTGTCTATTAGAGCTGCAACAGTTAATCGATTAGTAATCGACTACTAAATTAATCGCCAACTATTCTGATTAATCGGTTCAAGTAGTTTTTATGGTTTCTTTGCTCCTTAATGACAGTAAAACTAAATATCTTTGGTTTGTGGACAAAACAAAACATCATCTTGAGGTTTTGGGAAACACGATCAACTATTTTACCACTTTATGACATTTTATGGACCAAACAACTTATCGATGAATCGAGAAAATAATCGACAGATTAATCGATAATGAAAATAATCGACGTTAGTTGCAGCCCTAGTGTCTATGGTGTCATATTATCAGACATACTCTTAAGTATTTCTAATAAGCAATTTAAAGTCAGACTTTCTCTACTACATGGAATGGAATGAAATATAATTGAAATTGAAAAACTAATGCCATTAACTGTGTGACTATATGGCTCTCCTGGTGCTGCATTAATTTCAAATGTACATTACCAACTGGCTTTGGATTGCGAGCCAGTCCATCTCTCATGGTACGCAGCTGAGCAAGATGCCAGGTTCTCGTGAACCCAGTCTCGCGTGAGCCCTCGGAGTGGTCCACGGTCAGCAGCTCAGCAGCTGCACATCGCTCCCAAAACCAGCACCAGCGTACGACTCGCTCGCTTCAAGTCTCCCAGTGTCAAGCGAGCAACCAGGAAATGACATGTCACTTTAACCGAGGCTTGTTTCCTTCCAACTCCTCGCCTCCTCATCAGACCCCTTCCTCTTTTGGTTCTAATGCTGGTTATGAGCAAATATGACAGCGATTCAATAAAAACAACAATGAAAAATAAAACTAAGGGACAGAGTTCATGAGCTTGTGTTGGAGCACAAAACAAATGTGATGAATTGAAGCGGTGAATGCCAAAATATGAGCAACAAGGATTTCTTGACGGAGAAAAGCTTAGATCATATACTTTTACCCCATCGTCGCAAACTCTTGAGACCAAATCTCGTTGGTCAGTTATTGAGAACAACAAAAAAATGAAATGACATCAATCACACACATGCTGTATACAAAAACAAATCTCTTGTGAAAACAGGAAACTCTGAATGGCCTATTGTTTTGTGCCTCCATCATCTGGACAATCAGGTATTTGAGACTTGAGTAGGAGCGGCAAGGACACACTCCTTCTGCTTTGTTTTGTTTTCTAATACACAGAAGCTCAATGAACAACTCCTCCCTGACATTACTGACTATAACAAACCTTTTTATGATGACACTTAATGGACCATGTTTTTTGTGATCACACCTTGCATAGGAGAAGTCATCATTTATTATCCTACAAACTGGATTTCACAAGGGACAAGGACACGATGTAATAGTGTTAATTAAGGCCAACAGACTTCAAATTCAAACAGCATGATTACATCTATATGTAGCAAGTACGACTTGTTTTCTAGTTTTATGCAAAATCTGAAAAAGAGCTCATGGATTGGTTTGCAAATGAGAGTTAAAACCAGTGGATTGTTCAATTGTAAACTTGGAACAGTCACAAAGTAGAAGACTGCTTTATGTCTCCATTGACAAATCCTAAAAAAAAATATCAATCACATCCAGAATGACAACTGATCAACCCCGCCTGAATGAAATCCACATCCTTTCCTTGACGTTCCATCAACTGGTTCTCCGCGACATTGCACAGAGCAGCGAGCTCAGTAATTCATTTAGCGTACGCCCGCAGAAGAACAGTCATATTCGAGACACTATTAGAACAGATGCCACGAACCAACTGTGGAGGTACCAGCCCCTATAAACAGTGTCATTTATCCCTCCTCCCGCTGCACATGGCCCAGCAGCTGTGTCGCTCTCCGCTGCTTGGCATTCTGCTTCGCTCCAGCCTCCCGCACAAGTGAAAGCAAAGAGCACTTTGATTTTCCTGCCTGGCCACTCTGTTGGTGAACAGGGGAGACCGAGGCGCACCAGGGAATTCAATCGACAGGGCTCATAATGAGACAGTGTACGCGCTGAGCTGCAGGGGCGGTTGTTTTTTTTGTTATTGTCGAATCACGACAGTGTATTTGACGTGCATCAGTTAGTGAGACAAATGCACAGGAGGATGAATAGAGCGTGGTGATGAAAACGAGGAAATATGACTTGATGTCTGTCCACAGCAAGCAGAGGAGGTGGTTTCACAGCTGCGCCCATGGTTGTGTATATTGGGTCGGTGTGTTCCATCTCAACCACCACAGGCTTTAATTAGTCTATTCAACAGTCTCTCGAGCTAATAATCACGAGCTGATCAGAGACTCCTCCTCAGCCAGCCGACATCCTACTGTATCCACACTGAGCTTTAGCAGCTAGGGGAAAAAAATGTGTCTTTGTTCTTTAATTCCACCCAGTATTATATTCACTTCCATAAAGGGTTACATTATATGAAACTTCTGAAATTTTACTACAGTTTTACTGTAGTCTGTGTCTTGAAACAGTCGTCACTTGGCAACACACACCGAAAGAAATCCTCAAAGTAATCGGTGAAGAAAATAACCATTATCTGTATCCCTCAAACTGGAAAGAGGAATCAGGTCCAGAAACAAGACACGATCTGATGAGTTACGCTCTCTCAGTGATTGGATCAGACTCTTCTGTGTATGTCCAAGCCTGTCAGGCATGAACATTTTATTTTGGTCTGCAAAACCTTCTCAGATATGAGATGTGGAGCCCTGAAATACTTCCAGTAAAGCTGGTTTTATCTCCAGCAGATGAAAGATACAGGCATGTGTATGAGCCTCTTAGCTTGATCCGAACACATTTCAAACCAGCAATAACCAAGAAGCATTAATGAATAAACATTGTCAATACAGCAAATTATCAACCCTCAGATTAATTTTTTTCTATAACTGCCTGCATGTTCATGTGGATATTTGCACTACGGGCCTGCTTCATGTCAAGATAGATACGTCAGTTTGTCTCGCAAGGGGTGTGTGATTTCTTGCACAATCAGAGGAAGCGGAGTTCCTTTATAACCAACAAGCCTGAGCATGCTTTGCTTTCTTATTAGAAATACAGAACGATGTATGTTCTCAAAAAACGATGGCATCCCTTGCCTGTTACAGCGCCATCATAAACTGTGAACTCCCATTATCGAATATATAACTGAGTATCAAGTTGATATAAGAAAACATCAATCGTCAACAGAGACCTACAAGACTAAAATATTTTTAGATTTGATTTCAGATGTGTGAGAGGGTGTGAAACAGCCGCCTGGGTGTGTTCGATGTGACTCAACAAGACGTTGAGGCCATAGCCCCTTCCAATTGAAATAATTTGCAAAAGCCTCCTTGGTGTGTGACTAATGAGAAAACATTCACCTGTGAGGTGAAGATGGGATGTGTCCAGTTTGAAGACAATAAAATAAGGAAGGGTGTCTGTGCAAACTTGACTAACAGGCAGACAACAAATAAACCACAGTGGCACCCTGACGTCTCCAGAAGAGGCAGGTGATTGTTCTCTGAAGTGGTTCTGCTGCCTTTCTGGAGCCTGTTGCGTCACAGACCGTGGTGACGTCTAGAACTGAGCTCAGTTAAAGCACTTTCCTCTGCCACCCTTCTTCCTCTACACTGCTGCACGGGCAGCAAGGGCAGATCATTTGCACACATGCAAAAACGACTACAGAGAAAGCCCCAGAAATCCATGTGTCGTCGTTCTCCGGTGAGAAGTGTCTAAACAAAAGACAGAGAGGGAGAGGGACTGTTTTATACTTTGTTCTTTTGGTCTTGATGGAATCTGCAGAGACTTAACAGTGAGCCAAGAGGCAGATCAATAAGGAAGTGGCCTCGCGCTCAAGAGATGCTAGACAGCTGTCAAGTCAGATTCAGGGCACACACACACACACACACACACACACACACACACACCGCAATGACTCTAGCAGGGAGCTATCTGTGTTAGCACCTCCAACTTGTATTGGGTTTTTTCTTTTCTTGCCGCAGCCCAGAGGAGAAGTAACGGGCTGGATTAGAAACACACTTCCTCTGGGATCTGCCCAAAGTCACCGCAGTGACCACTTGTTAGACAGTTAATGTGGCTATACACTTCTCATTTGTCACTACTGCATTTATTAGTCCAGCCCTGATCTCTGTTGCCCCCCCCCTGTTTTTTTTAAAGCCTCTGGTTGTTTTTTCTCAGTTTTGGGATGAAAGCATATTACTAAATTTTAAATGAAATTCAATGCGATATATGACTCGACTTAACCCCTTGTCAAGGCAGCAGCCCTTTAGGATCCGCTGGGATGATGGGAGGAGCGGAGGAGAGGAGTCTTCGTGCCCCGCGGTCAACATACATACATGGACATGCAAACTTGGAACGTCTCTCCATGTTTGTCCGTCCTCGGGCATGGAAGCAGATTGCGCAACACATTAAATAGTAATACTTCATCTATTCATGGCCACATCTCTCTCTTTCTCTCTCTCTCTCTCTCTCTCTCTCTCTCCTTCAAGGGGAGAGCATGGCATAAAAAGCATGTGCAAAACACCCTCCACGTGTGAATGTGTTTCATCCTTATAACAAGAAATTGCACTCCTATGAGCAACCAGAGGAATGAGAGCAGCAGTTATAACCACAGGGGGAAATGTTTGAGACCAAAGCAAACACACACACACACACACACAAACACACACACACACACACACAAACACAAACACACACACACACACACACACACAGGTTGGGTTTTCTCACCAGAGAGAAATGCATGTATTGTTTTTTCATATGTAATCTGTGAGCCACAGAGTAAATGTCCAGCTCGGAGCAAAAAGAAAAACAAGAGCTCATTGTGGCTCCTCGACATATAAAATCCCATTAAATGTTGCACAAAACGTGCCAGAGTTCAACCAAGGGAGAGAGACGGGGAGAAGAACAGGAAGAGGAAGTAAGACTGAGTAACTCCCACCTGCTTCGCAGGTACACGGTCGACCACCGCTTCATTTAGAGGGTTAATCGGATTCAGGTCCGTCCGATTCAGATCAACCTTTGACACTTTAGTTCTTTCTACCGGTTAAATGGCTCGATGGCATACGACGATGTGACACGATCTTCTTCTCCGGTGGTGCGCGCTGGGCAGCCGCCACCAGGAGGTAAACAAACAGCTGCTGTGCGTAAACGGGCAACAAAATGATATATAACCGTTCACAACAAACGATCTCTCACACACACACACACACTCTCTCTCTTTGTGATCATGAGTCCATCGGGTCCTGTGTTAAACTTCGGACAGGAGCGCTGCTGCTGCAGTAACAACAGGTGCCACCGGCAGGTCTGTCCGCACCACTCGGCACTCACCTTCGTGTAGTACGACGTCCACAGCTCGTGCAGCCGCTCGTTCGATGCCATCCCGGCGCCCTCGCGGTGGCTCATTACCTGGCCCCCTTCCTTTCCTTCCCTTTCAAAAGATCAAAGTGTGGAGCATGGCCGGGGCTGTTTGAAGTTGTTTCCTGCAGGCGGGAGGACGCGGCGCGCTCCTGCGAACCATTCCGGCCCCGAAGAAAAACAAAACCCGGCCACAGTAATCCACAGGAGGAAAAAAAAAGGGGAGAAGAAGAAGTGCCCCCTGTCTCGACGCGCAAAGTTCTCAGAGTGGCGTGAAACAACAAAACGTGAAGGGTGTGTGTGCGCGCGTGTGTGTGTGCGTGCGTGTGCGTGTGTGTGTGTGTCACCACGGCGCGATCAGTGTCGACATTGTGAAACCAGGAACCAGAATGCGTGGAAATGCGCGTCTGGAGAAACACCCATGTCCGCATTTAGCGAGAGCTCGCTGCTGTATGTTGATTCCTATTGGAGCGAGTTCCCACGGGGGCGACAGATGCCGAGCGCGCAAGAACGAACACGAGCGCGCTGCCCAAAAGGCGCTCAGGCGGGAGATGTGCGCGGTCCTGTGTGATATATGTGATGGTGATGATGATGATGATGATGGTGATGATGGTGAGCAGGGAGCAAATGATCTCCAACTGATGTGTGACTCTGTTGTTCAAGTCTAGAGGCACGGTGCTCGGTGGAGAGTTGGCTGTAGATCCTGCTCACAGGTGTGGGCTGATATTCTTAAAGGTACACACCGACACACAGCTGCAGCTACAGGTCCCCTCCTACACTCACAAAGATACAATCACATTCAGCAAAGTCAGTCCATTAAAAGAGGACAAGTGAAAATCCGCATGTGGGGCAAAGGAGGTAATAACCTATGTGCAAATCATCACTTATTGTGTCTGTATTTTGCCAAAGCTTGTTTTGTGCAATGTCTGCAGACTGAGGATAATAAAGCTGCCACTCTGCAGAGCAAGCAACATTCAGCACTGATAACACGAAGGCACACACACATCTGAACTTCAGACTCGAACAGTGGGCAAATAATGATTGCTAATTGTTTTATTATATTCCTCTTAATGATATTGTCTTATTGTGACATAACATTCGGGATGTTACATGGTCCTGCATGGGGTCTGGTCTCACTCTGCGTACTGTAAGCCACATTCTTGTCTCACAACAAAACAAGTCACATTCTCTTTCAAAAACAACAGAAACTTCTTGCAAAAGGACTCTAGTGCAAGAGCGCAGTTATTGATGCTGTATTCTATTGGATGATATTATCTGTTTCTAATGAAACATATTCTATTAGTTTATTATATTTCTACCACGTTTTTGCATCCCACATATCAGGTATGGTGTCATTTAGTAAAATGAAATGCACTACAACAGATAGTCTCTTCACAGAATGACCTGTTCCTATCTGTTAAAGTAGGCTGACAGGAGTTAGTTTGCATGTACTGAAATGGGTAATTTATTTATTTGTGTTGTGCTTTCCGTGTCATGATCTTTAATCTTTCTCGCATCTTTAACCCCCCATGTTTGTGTTGTCACACAAACACAAAAGCTGGTCATTAGGAGGATGGACACAGCAAAGCTTGAGGCAGCTGTATTATTACCATGGCGATGGCCTACATTCCTTACCAGGACGTGACAGTGTGCGGCCATCAACAGGCAGGACAGTGTGCCAGTCTGCCCAATATCTGACCTGTATTTACTTTGTAGCATAGACTCTTTAATAGTTTATCAGTAGGTTTGAACAGGCTTTGCAAAAACATATTGCTACCCACCGAAAGTTAGATCATTTGAAACAATACTTCATGTGCCAATACATCCAGCGTGGGCCCCAACGTAAATTAATCTGATTTGAAAATGTAGAAAATCTCATCAACCTTCATAGAGATATGATATGTTTCTATTTATTTACTTACTTATTTTCTTCTTTGAAGAAACACAACATAACAACAACGTCACATGAGCAGGCAACAGGCAACAGGCAACAGGCAACAGGCCCCTGCAATCGATGTGCTCGACGCTCGACAGATAGATGTTCAGTCGGGACCGTTAGTGGATGTCAGAGCGAATCGAGCGGCGTGTGGAAGATAAACATGGAGCGAAACGTCGGCTCGCTCCAGGAGCAGGCCCTGAAGAGGAAGGAGAGACTCAAAGCACTGCGAAGCAAACAGATCCATGTAAGTTACGTCGTGGCGACGCGGAGCGAGAGAGACGCGCAGCACGCGCGTGTGGAAAACGCGCGTGTCCGTCAGCAACGTTAGCCGATGTAGCTTGGAAGCTAACGACGACGCGTTCACGTAGCGAGGCGAACTAAGCCCCCGTTCGTGGATGTGTTGTGTGATGTGCCGAGAGTAGATGTCTGATTCATAACTAGTTCAATTCAGTATTTTTGTCTGTAAAGTGCCTTTTGTATTTGTAGCCCCCCCCCCCCCCCCCCCCCCAGCTTTGGCTGTGGGGCTAATGGGCAAGCTAACCTGTGGGTTTCTCTCTCTGAGACAGTAACGAGGCAGTTTAACAGCAAGTCGTGTTCCAGAGTCAATGTCGCAGTTACGAATTATACATCACGATTCGTGTGTAACTGTCCGTTTCCGTTCCGTGTCCTTTTGTTCCGGGTTTCACTGTGTTTGCAGCCTCAGTTTAACTGTCGAAAAACTGGGTGACGACGAGCATCTTCGCCTCCTCTGCTGGCGCGTTCCCCAGATCAGACAGATCCGAGTCGGACAGCTCGTCCCTCCACAGAACTGGAGCTGTGGTTGTGTCACCTTGTGTTAAAAAGAACAGACCTCAGGCTGACTATCAGAGGTGCAGGATGCAGGAGGGCTCTGACCCTCACTGGGCCATGGATCATTTGACTTCAATCAAATGTGAATTCAATGTTTATTGACACAACAGTTTCCAACCTTGTCTTGAAGTTATCGGAAAAATCATGGCTCCAATAGATGGTTTTTCTTTTGGATGGGAAAATAATATGAGAAAGTCTGAGGTTATCGGGTAATTTCATGAGATTATAACATTTAATTTGCTATATATTCCGCTAAACAGGGCTGTGTAAGTTTATCTGCAGTGTGATGTTTGCAAACTTCTCATCCAGTCGCAAAATTTCTGTAGATGAAAACATAAACAGCAACAACACACCCCCGAGATAAATGTATATTAGTCACTCGGTGAAGCTCTTCAACTTTGATATAGTCATGGAAATGGTTGATACATTTGACACCAGCAGTCTTTGAATTTGGGCTATGCAGTGAACGTGTTCAACATTTTTGATTGCACCAATTTGCATTGTTTTATGATATTTTTTAGTTTCTCAGCAACCAACTGTGAAAGAGCGCAAGATCCTCCTTTGCCACACAGTTGTAAACTGGACCGTGAGACATGTCAGTGAAAACACTGATTGGGGTGGAAGGTGGAGAAATGTTATTCAGAAGACAGGGAGCAAGATGAACTTTTACAGAAAAATAAGATGTGAATGAAGTTGTTTGGAGATTAATGACCTGACAAATAACTATTGGGGGGAAAAAAGAAAAGAAAGTTAAAGACAGTATAAAATAGTAACAAAACAAAGCACGTCTCTGTGGCTACCACCACACACTGGACAGTTAAAGTAGGAGAGTTCTGAGTGTTTGAGAGTTTAATCTTATCAGTTATTATCAAGAGGACATTGTATGCTGAGCTACTTTTGCACACAGTAATTTTACATTATCAGATTTTTATATCAACACACACCCTGGTTCGTGTCCCGAACATTCTGAGAGCATGTACTTGCACCAGAGTTCCATTGGCTACTCGTCGTGGCTGCTGCTGTCTAAGTAACTCATTTAATCAACATATAGTTACTCTGTTTTTATTCAGTACTGAATATGAATTCCTCATGCAACAGGAAGGCCTGTTCAATGTACAAGCTGCTCTCTTGACAGTTGGAGAATGTTTCACTAAGCAGAACAGAAGCATACAAGGTGTTTTGATAAATGACTGTTGGCATTCCTGCCTGGCGTTTTTTTTTTCTTTTGTACTGCCCTTCAAGAATGAGTCAGTTTCCAGAATTGTTCTAGCAGGTGGAGAGGAAGCCTCTTCAGGAAAGTGTAAGATGGGAGGGGTCCGATATCCTTTGTTGCAGCTTTTCACTTGAGGTCAATGCTTCATTTTTCTGACTTTCTGGAAGCCAATTTCATAATTTGTTTTCTCTGTTGTTTACATGTGCATAGTGTGGTGAAGGCCACAGTATGTTGTATAATTAATCTTTAATAAAACGTTGTCAGATATAATCAAGCACAAAATGTTAATGTAGTATTTCACTCTCAAATGATGGCCGAATTCAAAAAACGTGGTTTTGTTTTCCCATGCAAATTATAGCCCACTGGATCTTGAGTGTGTCAATTCTAAAATGGCCTCATGCATACTGTACCTTCACTTCATAACAAAAATATATTGTTATTGTAAACATTATATCCAACATGTTTTTGGAGTCATCTCCCAGGTCTTTTGTCAAACCACCACACTTAATGTCGCTCAACAAGAGGAGTTAATGGGAACCAATATCCTCTTCTGACTTTGAATAAGGAACATCAGTTATGAGGCACAACTTTTTTCGTCCATAAAAGTTAAGAAACGTGTTTAATACATCGTGTTTATTCAGAAAATGTACTCTCCAATCATCATGACATGACCTCTATGGTAGTTACAGCAACATTAATGTCTTGCTACACTTGAATCAAGTTAGTGTGTAAACTCTCTAATAAGAACAATACAAACAATTCAACAAACATAGCCACAAGTTGTTGTTTCAATTTCTAATTCTTTATTATTTAACACAAGTAATCCTGTGTGGCAGAATACAGTATGAGATAATTTGTGCCAGATGCAAACAGTTAATTGTCTAAATTATGCTGTTTAATAATTGAGAATATAATTACAGTTATTTTAATGATTGTGTGATGATCTTCTAACAGGGCCGAGAGCAGGAAGATGGGGAGCCGGAGGAGAAGAGACCTTCATTGGAGGAGACCACGGAGGAGAAACACAGGTTGGTTCATCACACCACTCGTGCTTTTATTATTCTAATATTTTTTATTTTTTTAATTAAGAGCACGTGACAACTCTTTCAGACATTTCACAATGTTTCTTGTCCCTTTAGCTGACGATTTTTTTAACCTGCACGCACAGAAGTAAAAACTGATGTGAAAGTTCATCATCAGAACATTATCTGCTCTTTATCTGAAAACTATCGTCCGTGTTTACACTGGGCCGCATCACTACCGTGTGCTATTAGCTGCTCAAATATCCTGCAGCTCGCGCAACGTCGTGTATTAGTCGGCAGGAAGAGCAGCCATCTTTCCTGTCCTACAGGACCTTGTTTCCATTGTTTATATTTAATGACACTGACAGCACCGACGGAGTGCCGCTGTGTTTCCTCCAGTTCAACAGGACAGATCTCTCTCATGAGAATGAAAATGGCTGCATAGTTCAAAAGCCGAATTTAGACATTTATCTGTGAAGACAGAAAATATCATTACTGAATGTTTTTTATCTGTGCTTTGCCAAGTCAAGAAAGACAACTGTTGCAGAGTGTAATGTATCTTGGGATTAGTATTAAAATTTCATGGGAGATCAAATTCCCAAACCAAGGCTCAGAACAAAACAGTCAGCATGTGTGTTATTTAAGTTCTTCCCATTCAAATCATCAAGTTTAAGATGTCAGAATATAGCGATCTTGTGCAGAAGGGTTTTACACTGTGTTATACTCATTCCACAAAATGTACCGACTGCATCATGCAGCTTTTCCCGTCACATTGTGTAAGGTATGCTTCTGTTTGTTTTTATATAGATTAATGGGAAAGTATTTCACATTTTTGGAAGTAGAAAATAAAACAAGAGAAACTTCAAAGCCACAGAAATGTTACATGTTGGTGCGAAAAGTTTCATTGGCTCACGTGTAAATGAAAAGGCTGGAGTTTAGGGTAGGTAGCCTGATATTCACGTAAACATTTGAACACACTGCTGCACCTCTGCAGTCACAGTTCCCTCTAAACACTTAGGTCAGTGCTCTGAATGTATCACTAGCTCTCTTTGATGCCACAACGTGCTTGACACACACTCCAAAGGTTTGGAGACAGTTTTTGTCCTGGAGTCAGCTATTAAGATGGCGACGTCATTCATTATCTGCACATCTATACCGTAGTTTATAACAGAATGTTTTGACATTCATTAAACAGAACAGTGTAAAATTCAGTTTGGATAATAACGGTCCCCGGAGGATGATTCCTAATGATGTTGTTGACTTCCACACAATGAGGTTAGTGATCTGAAGAAAAACAAAACACCCATTTGTTGCTGTATCCAATTGCTGTGGATGTTCCTGGTTTCTCACATGATGTACCCCTCAATTTTTCCTTAGAAATATTGAAATCAAATTACCACCTCGTCAAGGAGGTTGCACCACAACTTGCTCTCCGCCGCGCGTTTGTCCACGTTCTTTATCAGCTCTTTTCTCAAGCAATTCTCTCAACAATTTTCTGCAAATGATAATCAATGGCAAGATTGACACTAAATGCACGGCTCTCAGATGATGAAACCAGTTGATTTAGGTGATTCCTGGCATCAGCCTAGCACTAAAATATCCACTAGTTGGTATACTGCACAATGAAGCCGAGGATTTTACTTAACACATCTATACTTCCTGGAGGAAAAACACTCACAAGTATTTCAGAAAGGGAATTTCTATCCCTGTCTATAGAAGGTAGACGGATGAGAAGAAGAGGAGAGCGACAGAAGGGGATGAAGCACAGTGAGTCATCAGTTGGTCAAATCCTTCAAATCTTTTAATTCAAATTTGACTCTTAATTTATGTAATTAAACTCTTTTTACTACATTAGTTTAATCAAAGAAACAGCATTGGGACATTGAGGAGGCGGAGAGGGAGATGGGTGAACTATGCGTGGACCTCAGTCAGGCCACAGGCAGAACATGACTAGCATTCCTACCCATACCCATACAAGGCTTTGGTCTGTCCGTTGGCAGCAACAGGGTAATGAATGTATTAAGGGTGTAACCTCTCAAGCTTCATCGCAAATCCATGTTAAGCACAGAACAGCTGATAACTCCCTTAGTTGATGTTCTGTCAGACAATAGTTTACCTCTACCTCTCAGTTGATCGTGCCAAGAATCTCCGCGGGTAGAGACGCGATGAGAGATTTGCGTAATTCAACCTCAAGGAGAAGCATTCCTCAGCTGCTGGCCGCTCCCCTTGAGTCTGTGCCCAGGAGCAGGTGGAACATGTTAATCAGACGTGTTCACGGGAATAAAGAGGGACATTATACCCGACCTTGTCCAGACATTAGATGTGCAGCTGTGCAGGGATTTCAGATGCTCTTTTATGCTCCTTAATCTCTGGGAGAATATGTTTGTCTACACTGCCATCTCCTGGAATGAGAGAGCTACTGATTGTGTTATTTACCGCTCATGCCACAGAAAGTAGACTCACCCTTTTATTGTATTTTTCTGTCCTCAGAGAGCTGAAGCTGAGGAATTACACTCCAGAGGACGAAGAGCTGAAGGAGCGGCAGGTGCCCAAAGCCAAACCAGCATCAGGTGGGAACTTTTCACTCACAAACAAGCTTTGAAAAAAACATTAACTCAGGAGTGCCATGTAGTGTTGTTAATATCAAAACCTTATTTACATGGCCTCCAGGAGGGTCAGGGCACATGGTCAGCTCCTGGACAGCACCCTTGAGTACTGCTCACAAAATACATGATTTATTGCTGACGACAACCTCTCCTTGTTTGCAGTGGAGGATAAAGTTAAAGACCAGTTAGAGGCAGCGAATCCAGAACCCATAATTGAAGAAGTGGTGAGTAAAATCTTTCAGAGTAACTGTGATTTTCAATTTGTTGTTGCATCAGGCCGGTTGTATTCAGTTGTTTCCTTTTTTTAGGATTTGGCCAACCTCGCCCCGAGAAAACCAGACTGGTGAGACTTTTATGAAAATCATTGTCCAACGGGTAAAGTGCATCACATTTTTGGTAAAATCAAAGAATAATCTTGTTATAGTTGGTGACATTGTCTCTTCATTGTGATTCTGAATTCAGGGATTTGAAGCGAGACGTGGCCAAGAAACTGGAGAAGTTGGAGAGAAGAACACAGAGAGCCATCGCTGAGCTCATCCGTTAGTATTTCTTCTTTTTCTCTTCTCCGTTTTTAATCGCCGAATTTGCCTTGACACCGCAGAGGCCATGTCTGGGCTTGGTGAAAATTAGTAGGCTAATCGCTTTGTGGCTTCCAGACTCCCCAGAGGCTTACAGCTGTTTGGTGACATCAACAGTGTGATTCCTCCACTGATGTATGATCCACATTCCAAAAATAGGGCTCGAGCTTTCAGGAGATCACAAAACAGGTTTAAATGTAGTCTGAGGGTTTCCCTGTGTGTGACATTGACTCATTGCCGTCATGTATATATATTAAGCATTGAAGAAGCACAATACCAAAATTTAAAAAAAAAATTGTGGGGTTCTATTATTTTGGCGCCGGGAATGACACCTAAGTGTCAATGGTGCATCTCATCAAGTCATGCTTGAAAGATGCGGTGCATTAATTAATCTGATTGCTTTTGTGTGTTTGTCCAGGGGATCGTCTGCGAGGCAGTGAGGACGAGTTGGCCGGAGTGGTGGGAGCAGCAGTAGGAGGGGAAGAGGGAGACTCAGACTGAATCCAAGATGTAATAGTCAAAAAGAAGACTATGGCGAATGAGTGGATCACCACAGTTATGGCCTGCACCATCACATCAATGTTGTGCTTGGAGAGATGTCGGCTTTCATGGCTGTAGGCAGTTGAGTTTTCCCATCAGGTCCTCATTATTGCGTTATTACATAAGATATGTAGTAGCACATTCTGTATATGTGGTCAATTGAGGTTCATTGTTAATGTACTCACCAATTATTTTTATATTAAGTAAAATAATGTGAATTTTTCAAGTGCCTGATTGTTATTTCTGTGTCTTTTCTCTTTATTTGAAAGTAGAGGTGGGCAATATGGATCAAGTCCTATCTGTAATTTTATATATAAATGACATTTTGTTACACTGATAAAATAACCAGCTTAGATGGGAATGCCTGTTTGCACCACAATACAGCAACAAAAAATGCATCAAAATAAATAAATAAATTGGATTAGTTAAATGACCTGATACACCCAGAGATGGGATGGTTACCACACTATAACAAATAGCAGACAATGTTGTC
Organism: Scophthalmus maximus; assembly: GCF_022379125.1. Taxonomy (NCBI): domain Eukaryota; kingdom Metazoa; phylum Chordata; class Actinopteri; order Pleuronectiformes; family Scophthalmidae; genus Scophthalmus; species Scophthalmus maximus. The sequence continues at coordinate 10,994,323 of NC_061515.1, read as the reverse complement.
ACAGCATGTCGCACAACAAAATGTATGAGAGCAAGAAGAATAAATGGCAACAAATATCCTCTTCTGACTTTGTACAAGGACCGTCGCAGTTATGAGGCATAACTTTTGTCACAGCGTCCAAATAAAAGAAAAGACACTTGTTAAATACGTTGTGTTTATTCAGAAATTGTACTCTCTAATCGTCATGACGTGACCTCTATGGTAGTTACAGCAACATTAATGTCTTGCTACACTTGAATCAAGTTTTGATCCAACGGGTGATAGAGGAACAATGATAAACGGATAATACGCTTTTCTTCTGGTATGACATTCACTAGAGAGATCTACTGTAAGCACCTTAATATACCTGGTCTGAACCTTTCACAATAAAGTGCATCTTCTGTCCACATAGGCCCAAACTGTCTCCTACGTGAAGAGGATATTGCACAGTTCATAATACTACCACTCTTAGGCTACCTGCTTCCTTCAATGGCTTCCCTCTTTTTTTCAAAAGGCAAATTATCAAGGCTATAAAGAGAAACAAAGAATTCAATCACTGCTTCTCTGAAGTTCACAAAAACAATATAAATATGTGATTTAAGTGTCACTGACATGATAAATAGTCTGCACGTTTGCCACAAAACATTCTCCTACACACTACATCCTGCAAAAATATACAAATGTTGGAGATGATGCTCACAAACTACAGTTATATATAGCAGGATGGTAAATACTGCAAAAAATGAAAGTGTTGACGTTGGGGCGCTGGGAGCTTACTAAACCTAACCTGTTTGTTCATGATGCTGCTCTTAACACTGATGATCGTTATGGATATGTTATTTCCTGGATTTTGGTATTAAATACAAAGAAACTGAGATACTGTAGTTCAAGGAAGCATCATGTCTTACACTGGCGGCGTTGGAGGTCGCTTTGGCACTGCATGCAGATTATCTAACGATAAAGGGTTATCACGCGTCAGGAGCAGACGATGGCTGAGAGGACCTGACCTCAATTACAGGTTGGCATTTCAGTGGCACACAGACCTCCCACAAGGTTTAGCCCTTGAGCAGCGTTGCTGTTGATCTTGTTGTAGCTTTAGGATTCATCTGTTGATATGGGTGATAATCCGATTGACTCATGGCTCCCAGGTGATTGTAGACCGTCAGTCGCAGTGCCCGCTGCCGGACTCAATTTTCCTGGCTGCAGGGCCCAGTTCCACTTTGCACACCCGCTGGGCGAACTTCAGTGAGCACAGTGTCTCTCCCACATTACTCTCCAGAGCAGACACCTTTGGCGAAAAAGTCAAAACAAAACTCTTACAATAAATGTAAAATGTAATGTACTGCAAATATGTCCAACTTCTAACACTGAAAATCCAGAAATTCGTAGACGTGATCTTACCTGCACCACCATGGCGGTCTTGCTGCCTTTACCCAGAGAGTCTTGTAATAAGTACGTAAGGCGGGAGTTCCTGAAAGGGATGTGAGTCTGCCGAGCCCTCAGTGCCTGAATTACATCCCCCAGTGCCAGCAGAGAGCGGTTGATATTCTGGGCCTCCTTCAGCCTCTCTCCCTCTGCACCAGACTTCCAAACCCTCTCCGAGCCAGCCAGGTCCACCAGGTTCAACTTGCCTGAGTAAAGAAGAGTAAATTCAGAGTTACAGATGAAACAAAGGGACAGTTACTGCTTTTCTCTTTTAACCCATCCCTCTCGATTCAGCCTCATCAAAAACACCTCCACCACCAACAACTTTAATAAAACAGTAATTCGATGAGGAATGATTCCAGTTTACATTAGAAACCTCCATCACACATTTGGAAACGTGTAGGAGCAGACGATGCATTTGTGACTGACCCGTGGTTTTGGAGCCTGTGGCGAGGTCAGTGCCCTGAACCGTGATACAGAGGAGGGCATGGGAGCGTGAGCTGTGCTGGTTCATCTGAGTGCCAAAGGTGATCCTGTTCCTCCGGGCTGTGGCCAAAATCTGGTTGAACAGGGGCATATTCAGCATCAGTGTTATAATGAGTTCTAAATAGCAAGTCATTGAATCACATCAGCACAAACATCCGTCACCTTCTTAATGTGCTGAAAGCTCTTAACTTCGACGACCCTGAGACCCGGCACATGCAGCTGTCCCGTTCCGTCAGGGTTGATCTTTATGTCCAGTTTCTCTCCGTCCTTACTCAGCAGGTCTCTGAGAAACACAATGTAACACACAGACAATGAAATATCCCCTGTCTTTTACCTCTAAATAATAGTTCAGGCTGAGAAGCCCATACAAAGTTTTTGCTCACCTTAGCACCTCGTTGTAGATCTCCACAGAACTGACGGTGACGTTGTAAGACCACATGTCTTTCCTCTCCTCGATCTCGCTGAAGAGATGTTTCAGGGCTCGCTGGTTAATGCCTGGGTTCTCCACACTGCCCTGAAAATTTAAATGTTACTTAGCTTCTAACCTCCATTGTACACAGCACTGCCATTGAGTAGCGAGTGTACCTCCATGGTGTAGGTCTTTCCAGAGCCGGTCTGCCCATATGCAAATATGCAGACGTGGTAGCCATCGATGCAGGACGTCACGAGAGGTTCAATCTCCTGAAAGACCTGGTGGAAGTAAATAAAGGGTTAGAGTTCTTCTCGTGGTTATGTTACCTTTGTAGTCATTCATTCATTTTCACTACCTCTTCCTGTGTGGCCTGAGGGTGGAAGACCTTGTCCAGTTCAACGATGCGACCCTTCCCTTTGTTCAGCACTGTGAGGGAGGACTCATTGTGGGGGTCTGTTGTCACCACCACAGACTGGCCCTCCTCATGCTGGTCCTCCTTCAGCACAGGCTTCACGCGGCACAGCACGCGGATGTTGCCTAAAAACCAAGGGGCCCAGTTAATGATGTATATGTTTTATGTTTTCCTGCAGAGACCTTGTATTGCTTTCTCTCCGCGAACCTTTAAGCTCCACCAGCTGCTCGTGGTACTTCCTGCGCAGAGCTACTTCTTTCCTATATTTCTCCAGAAGATCTTGGTTGGCTTCGGACATCTCGTGAATAGCTGCTGAAATCTGCCAGGGAAGTAAAACAGCCAAAAATCTGTCATTGGGCTGGTCTGATTCACTGAAATACAGCTGTCGAACAGCGGAATCTGTTGTCTATATGTAGGCGTTTCATAGTGTCAATGCACATACCTGTTTTTTTGCATCATTTATAGCTGCTGCGTAAAACTCTGAGAAGTTACGGACTTGGCTCCTCAGACTCGTGTAATCCGTCTTCATGGAGCGTAAAGTCGGTGGAAGTGCTGTCAGACGCTTCTGCAAGCCTGAAAAAAAAAAAAATGTAAAAAGTGTGTTTCGTCAAATTATGTCTTAAAAGACATAGAGATCTCTTTCCCCTGGGATTTCATCAAGTGTTACTCACCGAAGAATTGATCCTGCAGGTTCTGAAAGTGTTCTGCCGAGCAGTTGGCAGCAGCCTTCACGGCTTCCTCCTTCCTCTCCTCCAAGTGGCCAATCTCTTTCAGCAGTTCCTCTCTCAGTTTGCTGATTTCTCGCTCATACGCTGCGATCTGTAAAAGGTGCAGCGCAACACTTTGTCAATCTGTCAGCGCGATGGCTCCAATCTGTGCTGCTTCATCTGTCAATGAAATTGACCCAGGTTCTGAATTTACAGCAGTGCAGTGGAAACTTCCTCTTTCTGTCTCTTTCATTTTTCAAACACCATTTCATTTTTTCCTGGCTCTTAGTGGACGACGGCCAACAGTAATAATTTGTACACTGATGGATATTTATCATTATTACGGAGCATTGTTGTCAAAAGTCCAGATGATGGTTCACCTTGAGATTCATGTCCATCTTGCTGCTGCCTGTGGTTAAAAAACGGGTGCTCATATATCAAACCCAAGTAAAAATTGTTTTAAACAGCATCTTTAAGTCAGTTTTATCCGCCTAAGTGCTACTGTGTATTTGACATGACAGATAAGAATTCACAGCAAACTAGTTGACTGTGAATTATGTGTGTTTGTTACCTTGTGCTGCAGATTACAGCTGTGTTCATCAGACTTCCTTATTTGTTCCTCCAGCTGTTTGCATCGCTCATTCTGACTGGACAGCTTTTCGGACAGCAGCTCATTCCGCTGCCTGACTTTAGTCAGCTGCTTCAGTTTGCCAGGCGATTCTACCTCCACTCTCTGAGTGACATACTGGGAGTGAAAAAACAACAACATTTGATTTGGGTCATAAACAGTAAAAACCTTCTTTCTTATTGATGTTTCCACTTAAAAAATATCTCATTCACATATAACAAATGCCACTTTTTATTTAATCATATTACCTTCACCACCGGCTCCTTGCCCCTCTCTCGGTCCAGCTCCAGCTGCAGCTCCCTCAGTCTGTCCTCTCGTTTCCTCAGCTCCTCTCCTCTCCTCCACTCGCTCTGTTCGCTCTGTCGCTCCAGGTGTGACAGCTGCTCGGCACGCTGCTGCAGGGACATCTCCAGCTGCTGCACTCTGCTGCGGAGGTTTTCATTCTCCTAGCACAGAATAAACCAAAAAGTCAGCTACAAGTATTTGCGTTTTGCAGTTACCAACTGCCCTCTCGTCGCACCTTGATGAGCATGGTGCTGGACTGGGAGGGGATGGCCGACAGCTGCTGCAGGAGGCCCTGTGTGACGCTCAGGCTTTGTTTCAGAGTCTCGTTCTCCGCTGACAGACACAGAACTCGCTTCTCTGAGTCTGTGGCCCCCTGAGGAAACATTACAGAAGGTTGAATTTCAATAATCCCTCACACATATATATATATATATATATATATATATATATCTCGTTTCAGATGATTTCTAATTTTGCTGAGCCTTGTTTGGCATTTTTACAACACTATTTTGAATTCAGTGGGAGGAGTGGTGATACACTGTGGGAGCTTAGCTGATGACGTGGGAAATGACTCAGTAGCTCAGGGCACTCACGGTGGCTGTTCTCAGTCTTGACAGCTCCTCCTCACGCTCCTCTATGCAACTCTTGAGCTCATCAATCTGTGTGAGAAATACAGAAATAAAGTTTCCTGAAACTGATCTTATTTGAGAATACTGGCAGGTTGGACTCCCCATTTCATGACATTATTTGTAGCAACATGTGAAGTTATATAATTCAGCTTTTTTTTCTAATGTAACTAGGAAGTCTTTTGAGATATATTGTCTCTTTTGCAAGAGAGACGTGACTAAAAGAACTGACAGTCACATAAATAATTTACAACATTCACATACTGTATATGCACAGTAGCACAGGATTTGAAAGGCATGATACATTTATGAACAAATGCATGTACCATAGTTGTTTTGTCCATAGGATGGAAATGATGACACCTTCCCTATTCCCCAATGCTGATGGACATTAATAAAGAATAATAACATTCATTCACAGTTATGAGTCTTATCAACCTATGGAAGTTTTGTAATAGATAATTCAATCATTACCAGATTTCACATGGCGTATTTTTCAAAAATGGATTGACTGTTTGGGATTAAACAAACCTGCAGTTGAAAGGCCTGTATTCGAGAGTGCCGGTCTTGTTCCTTCTGCTCCAGCTGCGAGTGCAGCAGGCGGAGTTCTCCTCGCAGCTTACTCCTCTCACCCTGCAGCCCGTACAGAGACTCCACCAGCCGGTGAACTCCAGCTTGTGTCCCCGCATCACTGCTGGACTCACCTGGAGGACAGAAGACACAGAATCATCAGCATCTTCATCACCAGACTAAACACTGGCTGCATCAGTAACAGCTAAATAAACAATACTGTCAGCTTTGGACCTATATTCATATCTATCCTATTCATATCTATCCTACTGTGTAATATTAATGAACATTAAGTACGCACTTACACACACACACACACCATCTAGTCACTGTGCATTGCAGTTAAGTTAACATTATTGTTTTGGAATGTTTCCTCTCTCAAGTCTCTTGGGCAACTTTACAAACCTGCATTGCTCTCACGAGCAGCCTGCCCCAACTGCAGACCCAAGATTCACGTTTATAAATGCGTGCTGAACCTCCTCTGTTGTTCCACAGGTACCTTAGCAGCACGCCCAAGCAGCACTTTTAATCACTTTCCTCCCCTTCAATGATTTATCAGGATCTGTCACCTTTATTTTTCATAGCACATCTTTATGATAATTTTAATAACACGGCATGTCAGGTTTGCTTTGTCACAATGGTGCAGAGAGGGCTGGTGATGCATGGAAGAAAAGAAATACACAACATGGAGGAGAGGCTACAGCTGTGCATCCGTGGTGCAAGAAATGTTAAAGGAGCTGTTACAATCTGCAGAGGCACTGAGAGAGCTTTATCAAAGATTATTTTGTGAATGGAGAAAAATCCCTTCATTCTAAAAGATCAAATTCCTTGATTGTAGATTTTTTTTGAAACAGCCAAATGGTACAAGTGATGGAAATAATGCACAGTCAACACTCCTCCACTTAGAACCTGCACGTTGCATTACAGTAAACAAACAAAACCAGCAGCCTTGTTACACTGGGACATGGACCCGGGCTATTTTGGGTCCAACACGAGAGCACGTGGCACCGAGCATGTGCCAGGCCTTGTAAGTGCATTTGCAAGGAATATAACAGCACTCACAGCCATGTTTTATTCACAACGTGGAGCCACAGAGTCACTGTCCAAGTGCCTCGCACTCATGTGTCACATAGGCGTTTATGTTTGTCCTGTAACCAATGAGAGTCAGTGTGTACGAAGTCCTCCACTTACACACACCCACACGCAGAGATGTGTGTATGACCCGGTCTGGTTATCATATATACCGGCATATTTTTCTGAGGCTGAATCAGCCGGAGGACAGGAATCTGATCTGTCTGCAACTTTATGGAGTCGTGCATTTGTTAACATGCTGAACAGATGCAGAGCCGGGTGGAGTTGGCAGGTTTTCCCTTGAGCTCTGATAAACAACCAACTGGTCAAGTCTGAGATACAGCAGACACCAATGTTGAGTGCTCGGAGGTCAGTTGCAGCTGTACAGCTGTTGGCCTGGACTCTGTGACGCCACTAATGCCAACTTGACTTGATCCAACATCCACACAGATCTAATCAGTCTGCTCCTCTGCCGATGACTGTGTCCCTCTATTAAAAAGGTGAACAGTGTATCTACACATCTAATCTTGCGACAGCAATATTGGAAAAACCACTTAATAGGACACTGAAGTGAAATACATATTAAAGTACAGATTGTTTTCACCTATACAGATATACAGTATATTCAGCGTCCTCATAATACATGCATCCATCACATGATCTCATCCAATGTCTCATTTCATTAATGTACCCTTGCCTTTTTCCACTTCCCTTTCTAAAGCAATCAATCTTCTCTGTTATTAAAACAGCCGTATTACCTCTCCCCCTATCACCTTAATTTCACCCTCCCCCGTCCCTTCTTCCCTCTCTCCTCCACCTCCTCCTCCCCCTTCCTCACCCTCGTTCAGTGGGCTAGGGCTCTGCTGGCTGACGGCCTCCTCCAGGCTGCTGATGATGCTGCTCTTGTCCCTGAGGCGCTGGCGATAGGAGGCTCGCAGGGCCTTCATCTGCCGGCGGTGCTGGACGCGGTGTCTCTTCAGCTGAACCCGGTACTGGTCGACCTGCTGCTGCAGCTGCTGGAAGTGGGAGTACTGCTCCAGAAAACTCAGCAAGTGGGACATCACTGCCACCAGGGGAGACTCTGCCAACTGGTCAGTGCAGACAACACGCACGCACGCACGCACACACAACGTTTAATGACACAACAGAAGCTCTTATCTGAGGATCTGTGGGTTTTTGTTCCTGCGTCAGGTGAGCAGCTCAGTCAGCGCGATGCCACAGTTACCTTTGCTGTTGTTTCTAGTTGAACCTGTGATGTCCTTCTCTTCTCAGCCTCCTGTTTGAAGGACAAAAAGGCAGCCAGAGGAGTGCAGGCTGGGAGGTCAGGGCCATCTTCTTCATCTTCATCACTCTGGGATATTTCATCACTGTCGCTGCTACTGCCTGAATGACAGCAAACCACATAAACAATTACGATTAAGGGCGTGCATGTAATGATTGATCAACCAGTAGAAACTATCCACATCCTATATCATACAGCGGCCTATTTGTTGTCCTTTAAATAGTTCGCACTCACTTGATTCACTAAGGCGAGCACCAGCTTTTTTCCCCATTTTGGGGGTGTGGCCATCTCTCCTCCTGCTCCCTGTTCCCATGGAAACAGGTCCTGGCTCCTGGGTGCATCATCATATATGAGGGTCAGACTTGCACATAATATTTACACAGTGAATGCTTAAAAAATGCACATAATTACAAGCAATGATGCTTCCAATGTGGACAACCTTTGTGAGGGAGCCTATAAGCTTTCTTTTTATACTATCAAAGTAGGTAACTCATGCATGTTCCTTCAAAAAAAAAAATGGTTTCCTGACAGAGGACCCCCATGAGGCAAGACATGATGAGGCTAGACATACGTCTGAGGAAGCTCCGCATGCCCCCTCCGAGGCTTCCTCCTCTTCCTCCTCCTTCTTAAAGACAGTGTAGAAGATGTAGACTAAAAGGGAGTAGAAGGCGTACATCTCCACGCCATCCAAGAGAGTCCCTGTAAATGACAATATTCACATTCAAGTCTGTCATGCAGCAGAGAAAGAAAAACAGAAAAAATATCCTGATATTACATTAGAAACATTCATATCGCAAAGATAATCAAATGATGCATTGTGGTAAAACTGGTCTCTACATATCAGAGTCCATTTTTTTGAACCCCTTAACCATCATTCCAGCCTATCATGCAATGTTTTCTTTACCGTATCACATATCTTCTCCTCTTAGGTCATCACAATTTGACATTTCCATCGTCTGTATTCCCCTTTCGTACATCCGTGTTGTCATGACAAATCTTCCCATGCAGCCGTTGTTCTCAGAGCTGCAACAGCATCCCAGTGCCGTGTGCAGCTCCTGTGTGGCTCCCTCTCAACTATCCTCTCCCCTCCCCTTTCTCCTCCTTCTCCTACTCCTCCTCTCCACTTTGCTTCGTCCACAGGCTGCATCTGCAGCGACCATGCTCACTGCAGTTTCCTGTTCTGCTGCAGTGGTGGGGTGAAAGATAATGGTATGGAGCGTATTAAAATGCAGTGTTTGGTATGGTGACTGATTGAGCTGTGGGGGTTGATGGTGATACCAGCAGCCCGAGACATCCATCCATTCTCCATACTGCCTACCCTTTGAGGGTTGAAGGGGGCCGGAGCCAATCCCAGCTGACATTGGGCGAGAAGCAGGGTACATCCATGGGCAAGTCGCTAGTCCATCACATGGGCCAATACATGGAGACAAACAACCATTCACGCTCACATTCATCCTGAGTCAGAGATAGATTAAATTTGCCAGGTTCTTGGATCTCATCTGGGTAAGATAATGTACTTCAGAAATATTGATGAGATGTTGGATGACCATGAAGGACTGCAAATGGCACAATAGTTGGGATGGCTGAGCACGAGCTAAGAAAAATGCAATGTAAAGTCACACAGTGACTAGAATTAACATTTTAATTTAATAAATTCGATACAACAATAAATGAATTGTTTTTAAACACTTCCAAAAAAAAAAATTTGACATGAACTGAATGATAAATCCTTACAACAACAGGACAGCACAGGCATTTTTACCATATGTATATTGGCAAAAAAATGATCAATTACGTTGAATATATCACAAGTGACCTGTGCCTTGAGGTTTGATAAAGGCAATGTCCCACAGACAGACACAGAGCTACAGACGCTTGCACATGTAATGCAGTAAAACTGCTGAGGCAGCCGCTCACAACTCCGGAAATCCTGAGGGAGAATCTGCAGTGTCCACTGCAAAACTCTGTGAAGAATATCGATACCTTGCAGGTTGCGTGTGGTCAAACTACATTATACAGACATCATTTAAGTAGTGGTGAGTTTAACAGATGAGGTCATTTCAGACAATGTTACAGACGCTAAAAACCAAGGAAGGACTAATAAACAAAAATTGCACGAATGAGAATCAAATGGGCACAATGAGGTAAGAGCAGAGCCAAGAGCTTCGGCCACTGCAGGTATTTTAACCGCTGAGGCTGCAAGACAAAGAGGATCCAGGCTCTGTGGCAGCTGGATGTTTTTTGGAAACACTAAAACTGTTCGCAGAGGGATATGTGCAGGATGCCAGTAGCCTGAGAGTAAGTATAGCCTGCAACACGTAGACTGAAAATGATCACAGGGGAAATTCACACAAGTCACATTAGATGACATTATAAATGTCACCCAGGCACTTACTGTTTGCCTAAAAAGGCTACACAACGCCACGGCGGACTGTCGGTTGTAAATTGTGGTCACGCACTCTCATGCAAATGAGTGTGTTTCTAATGCTGTGGCTTTATGTAGAATAACTTCATACAAAATTCTGCCAAGGTCTTGTTGTGGCAGCTACAGTATATTCAAGTAAGCTGTAAATTACCAGGCGGACTATTTGAGTTGATTTCCCACTTTAAGGCACATATCATGACATACATCTATAAAAGACCCTGATATTCTGATAATTGTGATCTTCATTTTTCTATATTCAGTATCGCAGCCCTATATAAATTGACTAATTTAGTCCTTTAACATTCATACAGTATGTATAATTATTTGATATTTTTAATCCTGCCACCAATGATTACTTTTAAATAATATAGTAATTAAAATTTACCAGGGCCCAAGGTAACATCTTCAAATTATTTATTTTATCCAAATGATGTTTTAAAAGGCCATCGATATTTCAAGTGATGTGACAGAGACAAATGCAGCAAACACTCTGATCAGCAAATGAACATTTTTGTTCCTTGCTTTGTTAATCCTCTATCAAAGTTGCTCATATTTTATTTTCTGACCAGACAAATTGATTAACCGAGAATCTAGTTTAAAACCTACAAAATAAAAATTAAATAAATACAAATTAAATCTTGCTCACAAATGTCCTAAAATGCTCATATTAGACCAGATAGCTCTACTGCTTTACTAAATGCTAATGTTGTAATGGTCGGTCACGTCCAACAGAAAGTTGGCGAGGGCCTTCGTTGAGGCCCAACAGCCTATTGACAAGGCCCCTTTCAAAAGCCACTTCGTCAGTCCCTCAGATGCTGCGGGAGACACAAGCGGAGCTAAAGTGTTTGTTCCAACTTGTGGAGCCACAAGCAAAGGAAGGCTGAGGGCCACACCACCCAGGGCCCCTAAAGCATTACCAGCAAAAAGACACACCATGAGGCAGCAGGACAAGGAGGACAGGCCCAGGCAGCGAGTCATCACCGTGAGAGCGTCTGCCGAGAGCCAGTCACACAGTCCCAGCAGCAGGCAGGAGCCACACAGTAGAATGTGTGCGGTGTTGCTGTCATGACTGAGCCACAGGAAGTCAAAGGAGACCAGCGCCGGAGCCAAAAGCTGGCCGGCCCACTCCGCTTCTCTCTGGAGCTCAGTTAGGAGCGAGCCGGAGGGATGCAAGACGCAAACTGCCGCGGAGAGTCCGAGCAGGAAAAAGCCGACTGAGGGAGCTCTGTGGTCCTGCAGAGACACAGGGGAAAATTACAGAGTGAGACGTGCAATACCTGTCTGGATTTATGGATTTAGCCACTCCAAATTTCCACAGATGTCAGCCTGTTAGATGCATGTGTGTGTTTCCAATGAAGGATTTTTATCAGACCTGGGAAGGCAGATGAGGGACATCAAAGTCACTAGGGCCGCAACTAACTTATCATTAGAGCCGACCTATATCAGACGATATGTGCCTTTCAAAGACATTATCAGTGCCAGTGTTTGTGTTTGCCGATAGATGCCAATGTTACACTGTTATTTCACAGAATAAACCATTTAGAAAAAGTTCCATATATTTGGTCGCATTTCTGTTTTCTTTTATTTATAGTTATTTATAACTAAGCTTATGGTTAAACTGTAAAACATCAAGTCTCAATAACATGTTTGTCATAAAGGTTTGAGAATGACATTTGGGAAATGATTCACTATATCTGTATCGGAATCTTTTTTACACACCAATGTTGAAATAGGTTGGGCTGTACTTATTTTCAGATATGATTCATTGATTATTTCTCTATTTACCAATAATCATATAGTCTATGAAAAAATGTCAGATGTCAACCAAAAACGCAAAATATTCACTAATGATATACTAGAATTTATGATACGAAAAAACAGCATGTTGCGCTTGAACAATGATTCGAATGTCAGTTAACAGTTCATCAGAACAATATACGAGCAAATAACTAGTAGTAGCTCCACTCCTCGGAAGTATAACTTGGTGAATTTTACAACACTGCTACACGGAACGTAACGTACCTTAAAGAGTTTGTAAGAGGAGTGCAGAGCAGCGGCAGACAGAATGATGTTGGAGCATGATGTTAGACAGGATGTCACCACACAGGACGCCATTGGTCGTGATCCCGATCTGTGTCACTTCTGTAAACATCCGCGATATTAGCAACTCTTCCGTTGCTAACGGCAACAGGGGGAACGTCGGTTAGCTTCTACAGAACGTGTCCGAAGTGAACCAGCACACCTGCACCGTGCACCTGAAGCCCGGGCGGTGGTTGATGAGGGTCAATGGGGAGTTGGACCCGCAGCACAGACCAGCAAAACTTTGGGCAGGTTTGTTTTGACACGTGACAGCGCGGATTTGAACACTGCGCATGCTCCAAGAGATGCGTTCAAACGTTCTCGTAAAATCTGACACGTAAACACGTATTGCGTTTAACTTAGTCACTAGAAATCAAAAAGTATATTAAATTATTATTAATAATTTAATTATTACTATTATTATTAGTAGTAGTATTAGTAGTAGTAGTGGCAGCAGTAGCAGTAGCAGTAGTAGTAGTTATTTCTTCTTTTCTGTTTTCTTCATTTCTATCTTTCTCTTATATTTACAAACTATTTTTTCTTTAGTTCTGACTATAATCTCAGAATTCTGACTTTATTCTAACAATTCCTATTCTAAACTCAGTCAGAATTCTGATTTTTAAGTCAGAATTCTGTGAATAAAGTCAGAATTTTGAGCAATATGTATTTGGCTTGACATTTTTAAAACAGCAGGGGGCAGTGATGTACTCGCCTCGGCTAAGAGAATGTAATGTTTTTTTTCCGACAGTACCTGAAAGCAGCCAAAGTTCGAAAAGTATGGCGGCGGAGAGTTCGACGACGATAACGGAGCAGTGGATACGGGACAGGTTACAGTTGAAACATCGCTGTCTCGGTAACATTAGGTCCTCGTTATGTAAACGTCACGCGTGAATAAATAATGGAGAACGTTAGAAGTGAAGCCGTTCCGCTTTAGCTTTTGTCATGTTGGAACACTCGTAGTTTGTTAGCTAACCGACAGCTAACGTAGCAGTAAGTTGGAGCTGGTGCACCGGTCGTATTAATACGTCATGTTTACACGTGGTTCACAGGTGATGTCCGCTCACTGAGCCTCCCGGGGACGAACGAGCAGAAGATCGGACACCTGGGAAACTCACTGAACAACTTCGTCCGTCTGAAGTCTCTGGACCTCTCCTGCAACGCGCTCGTCTCTGTCGAGGCAGGTTTAAAACCCAGATACGATGTCCCCCCTTTTATACCCGTATAGGATTGCAACTAACGATTGTTTTCATAATCGATTCATGTTGATTATTTTCTTGATTAATCGATTAGTTGTTTGGTCCATAAAATGTCATAAAATTGTGAAAAATGTTGATCGTGTTTCCCAAATCCAAAGATGATGTTTTGTTTTTTTCCACACACCAAATATATTTAGTTTATTATCACAGAGCATTAAAGAAACCAGAAAATATTCACATTTAAGAAGCTGAAATCAAAGATTTGTGACTACTTAACTACCCAAACCGATTAATCGATTATCAAAATAGCTGGCGATTAATTTAGTAATCGATTAACTGTTGCAGCTCTAAATCTGTACACACTGCCTCTTTACACGCTGCCTGATTATATATTCTGTATCAGCTTTTCATTGAAGTTATATGATGTTACACAATGAAATATTGTAAATGAACTTAAATAAAAGATAAAGAAATAAGATGTTTGTGGCAACATGACAGACCAGCCGAAGGGTCTTTGGGGTTTGAGAAGTTGTCGTATTGTTCTCTTGTTTGAAAATTAAAATATTCCTGCTCCAACTCCAACCACTCCAGTTCATGACACCGTGGTGCCACTTTGAAGGAAACATTCAATGGATAGGAATGTAATATGACCCCTCACCTAGCCCCTTCCCTTCCTCACACACTAAACTCAACAAGCATTTCACCCAAAGATCAGTGACAGTGTTAGTAATTAATTTGATGGAAATGTTTTGTCTAACTTCTGCTCAAACTTTGCTGGTTTCTTTCCAGGGAGTGCAACAGTTGAAAAGGCTGGAGAGGCTGATCCTGTACTATAACTGCATACCGTCCATGGACGAGGTGAATGTGCTGTATGAGTTGACTGCGTTGAGAGAGCTGGACCTCCGACTCAACCCTCTGACCAAAAGCTACCCAAACTACCGCTGTCATCTTCTGCATGACATGCCCAACCTGCGCAGGCTCGGTAAGATGTGTCCATTTCACCCAGATTGTGCTCTTCTTCTTCTCAAGCAAGCTTTTTTTTATAAGTGTCCTCCATTGCTGTCCAGATAGCTGTTCAGTCAGAGACATTGAGCGCAAAGCTGCCGTAATGCAGGTCTCATTCGACCTTCTACCTCACCCAAAAAGCTCCTGTCTCAATCCGGATGAAGAGGAAAGGTAGGCTGAACATTAAATGCTTAACTTGATACAGGCGTCAGTTAGAGGCCTGAATACATGGACCATGTACTGAAATAGATGGAGAGGGACAAAGAAACATTCAAATGTTTTGAAATAAGACAACCACTTGTATTTGAGATTGCTTTTAGCAATGAAAATTAAATTTAATATTATTATTTTTATTATTATTTTGCCACCACAATATACATAATCTTATAAATGCCCATCACTCAAGTCTACTCTTGTAGCCAGAATTAGGGAAGTAAGAGAGTGATCTTGATATTTAATTTTGATGAATGAAAGTTGCAGGGAGCAATTTAGAGGCTTTAAATGTTAAAACTTCTTTAACTTTGATGGTTCTTGCTTGTGATTCCCAGAGGCAGCGATCAGAGACTGGCTTTAGTTGACCGCTTAACCAAGAGGTTCTCTCTCCCGACCGACATCGATGATATTGTGTTGAACTTTGAGGTGATGAATCATGGAGGCCAGAGTGAAACCATCTCCGACTCTGTTAACAAGGAGGCAGAAGGTTAGTTGCCAAAATCCAGCAGCTAAATTTAAACTCAATACCAAATCAGTTGTTTTCATGTTTTGTTTTTCAAACTTCTTCTGTCTCAGAATCCAGAGAGGAAGAATCAAACGATTATATTGGACAGAGGAGTTCAACTCCAAAAAAGGTGACTTCCTTTTGCTGTAGGTGAAACAGTATCACCAGTAATACATTTACATTTTCACATAAACTGTATTTACTTGTTTGTTTTTGTTTTTGTTTTTAAGGAAACTGCTAAATCCATCCTCAGGTATCCTTCCACAAGATATGGTAAGTTCTCACTCTTCAGCTGTTTACAGTTTGTAAAACCACCACTTGGTGGAGACAGAAACCTTCTTTATTTCCAATCACTAATACAGCAATCATTAATATCTCAGTTTTATTGTGTTATTTGTAATTTACCAGATAAAACCGAGTGCAAAGTACCACACATGAAAGGTCCATCTCATAAAAAGAGTTCTCCCTCATCGAAAGTGACTGAAAGACCAAAGGTGTCCTTCGGCCCGTATGTAGAGAAACACAGACCCGTGCCTGGAAAACAAAACGATTTCCCCAAACAAACCAGACATGCGGCCAAGGGACATTTCACCCCCAACCCTGGTACAGAGCAGAATCTCTTAACTCAACAAGATCCTTTGTTATAAGTTATACACATCCACAAATACCACATTTAAGTTCTTGGTGTGTTGATGAATGATGATGTCAATATTTTTCCAGATCAAAGTCAGCGTCATTCTTCGTCCTTTATCAACATCCGGCCTCCCAGTCCACATCGTCCTGGTTTGAATATCTCTGACCCTTCTAACCCCATCTTACATCCTCCAAGACTAACCTACTCCAGCTTCAACAAGACAGAAGGGGGCTCCAGCCTTCTGCAACAAGCAGAAAAGAAAAAAAAGGTTGGAAATTAAATCAGTCTTCTCACTAATTTGCTGACCGAGACATGGATTGTTCCTGCTCCTTTCTAGTACAAGTCATATTTGAAGTTGTTTCTCTTCTGATATCAACTTACAGTATCTCTGAATTTGCCTCTCAGGGTAGTTACAGGAAACCCCTGGAGCTGCTTCTCAATCTTGTGGACAAACACTGGAAAGGAGAGAGATCACTGCATCATAACAACAACTTCCTGCGTGAGTTTGGTTTGGGGAGTGTGGCATCCGCTTCCCGAGATAATGAATGTCGTCTCATAATTTCTTTTTTTGGCTCTAGCTCAGGCAGTCCAGATCCTCTCGATGATGGAAAATGATATTTCCAGCCGGGAGGCTGAGGTCAGGACCTTGAGGCGGGAGGCCGACGCACAGAGTTTTCAAGCGGCCACAAGAGAGGAAGAGCACACAACTGAAGTCCGTCACCTCTCTGCTCAGCTGGAGGAAGCTCGCAGTGCGGTTGTGAGTGGATTCAGCAATAGAAAACAAACATTGAGCTTCAGGAGACCTTAATAGTTTTGATAAGCACACATTCTTTATTGTCTTTACTTAATTGTAGGGCAAACTAAACCAGCAGGTGAGGATTGTCTTGGAGGAAAATGTCGCTCTACAGAAGCAGCTCATCAAGTTAGAACGACAGTATCTCAAGTCTATGATGAAAAGTTCACCGATCACTCAGATTAAAGGTGGGTGTTAAAAACCAGTGGGAGATGCATAAGAAACATGTTGCTGTTTTCATACTACTGAACTCATACTTGCACATCCTTAGAGGCTCAGACAGAAGTGGAGGAGCTGAGGAGAGAGATCGAGGGGCTGAGGGAGAAAGTGCATGAGGCGAAGAAAGTCTAGTCAATCGTCAAATATGCTGCAAGAAAGCCAGGTGAGGAGAAGCCCCATCTGAACGTTGGCACTCATGTGTAAATCGGTGCCGCTGTGTTTATGTGATTTGGATGTGTCTGTATATGTACCGCAGGTCCCTGGTGGCGACCAGTGAGTGTTTGCAAGCTGAGCTAAAGCATTTGGATAGGTGGATGTACACCGGTATGAAAATATCTAATCAAGACTATCAGGGGTTATATTAGCATCGCAGTCATTTCATGAGGCCCAGCAGCTAAAAAACAATTTCTAAATGAATTTGTACTCTATTTATAATCCCTGCAGTGTACATACATTTTTTGTGTGTTTTAAGTTCCTAGACCATTTGATAAGTGTTATTATTTCAGAAAAGCCGGTATAGACTGATGTAAACAATAATGGGGAAAGGCAATTCATTCAGGCCAGGTTGTGTATAAGAGTATGACAGGGCCGTTATTTTGACAAATGATTTTAAGGGGAAAAAAATGTTTGTGAGAAGGCCGTGATGGTTTTCCTGGATCAGTAGCAAGATTGTTTCTCTTGGCTGTTTTTACATGTTTTATTTTTATTTTTTAGTATTATTTGTATTATTAGTAATGTGTTTTTAGGTCAGTTGTGTTTCTATCTGCTTTGTATGTTGCAGTGGAATGAATGCATCTAGATTCCAGCTGCACTCAGTGCAGCACACTTTATTTATACCTCTGCCTTTGGGCTGGGGAGCAACGCACATATGCACTTTTCTCTCACAGACGCTAATGCAAGACCTGGAAATCAGATTAGAATGTGTGTGATTCTACATAAACGCAGTTGAATGTAGGTTTTATTTTTATGTGAATTGTACCTGCTCACTGGTCAGGAGCTTCCTGAAAAAACGATAACAATAAAAAAACATAATATTTTGACTGGCACCTCATAACCTGCTCATAAGAGGTTCTTGGGTGTTTTTTTTATTTTCAATAAAGCACTACAAATCATGAACACACATTAAGAGGTCTAAAGAACAAGAACAAAAGCACTCTGCATGCACCAGGGCACAACAGTACATTAACAGTTATTTAAAGAAATTAAATAAAAATAAGACAGTATCGTTCCTCCACATTAAAAAGATGCACAGTATTTGGCATTAAGCACAGAAAACAGATAATATTTAAGCTGCTGCAACAGACAAAAACTAACACACTGATAGCTGCTAGTTTTCGACTTGATGCCTGATTCTTCATTGGCTGAGGCTTCAGGAAGTGTGTGACAGAGTGCGGCAAAAACACCGTCACTGTGCTGGAAAAATATTATTCTATAAAAGTATATTACTTGTTTGTTTAATTTATAGTATGTCAGGATACAACATTAAAAACCACCCTTTAGCTTTTAGTTGAAACTGTACCTTGGATGACTGCACCAAACATTATACTGTAGGTATTTCAAATCTTTACCATTTGAAAAATGTAATAGCATTAGAGTGTAGTTGACTTTGTACATGTACAAGTTGATACATATTGATTTCAAGCAACACAAGATTTTATCATGATCCCACAATTTCATCACTTAATATATTTTTTTGGGCAAGAAAATAATTAAGTCTGTCCAGTAGTCTGTCTCCACAGCAGTTAATATTAGATATGACAAACTCTATATGCTTCTGAATGAAATGCAATATACATAACATGCACAAAGTACAGCAATACAGGGGAAAAACATATGAAGCCAGTGTCATAAATTCAACCATGTGGCTACAAAGGTTTTAGAATATATATACACAATCTAACCACAAATATATTAAAACTACTGTATAGAAATCTAATTAAGGGAGTAACAATATAAGTGAAAATACAATCTTGTACAACCAAGCTCATCTACCGTGGTCAGAGCTCCCTTCAGCCGAATTTACCTATTTAATATTCGAAATGCACGTTAGCAAAATGGTTTGTGTGTGTGAAGGTAGAATTAACTCTGAATAAAGACGGTGTCATACAAAACAGAATTAAATTTTGTTTGAAATGTTAAGAGGATGCCCTCATTTTGTGCTTTTGTCATATTTACAGAAGCAAAGCGGATATGGCAGAGGTCAGAAAAAGTTCAGCTCACTTAACTGTATGTTTACAACAAAATTGAACTAGTTGACAAAGCTCTTCATATACTGAATGTCTCTTGGTCTGAGCTAAAGGCAAATTATACAAATGACAATGTGAGCCTTTGAGAGAAAAAAAAGAACAGTAGATTTTATTAAGACTTAACAACGGCTGACAAGTGGGGAAGGCAGACAAATGAGTAACACAATGAGGGATTTAACAATTGAAGTTTTGAAAGAAAGGAAGAAAAATTAATAATATCTATGTCAAAAATGTGTGCCAATTATTGAAACTGCATTTCTTCAGCTAAATATGGGATTATAAAATGTTCCAATAAAAAAGTGCTATATTGTTAATTAATCGTTGCACCACTCTTGTTTTTCTTGGCATGTTGTTGTTCTTTGTGCTCAATAAATATAATATTCCCTATCATGACAACAAAGCTTCAATATTCATAGAACAGCGGTTTCTCTCTGCAATGTCTGGCAGTAACTTGCAATCAGACAGGAATGTACCAGCTGGTGACAACTTCGTAAAAATAGATGTAAACAATTTTCCAGTTCTCACACTTGACAAAGAGAGGAACTAAAAAAAAAACATCTCTCTCTTTCACACACACACATACACACACACAAAGTAAATGGGTTGGAAAATAGATGAAATAAGTTTCTTTTGTGCTTTCTTTGTGTACTCATTTTTTTTTTCTTTCAATATAGAAAATTATGCTAGTAGTTGATCAAATGTTTATTTCCTCATCTTTGCCCTCACATGGGTTTGGCCTAGGTTGGTTTATTGATTTTCTTTTCATACGAGCCTCGATGTTTGTATCCCGAGACGTATCCGGAAGTGTCGACTACGTCCACTCGCCCCGCCTTACCCTTCCCGCGGCCGCTGTCGTCAAAACGCTCCTTATGTGACCCTGTAAACTTGGTTGGGTCCGTGAGGCGGCTCACTGTCGGCGAGGCCACGGCTCTCTGTGAGAAAGTGTGCACAGACATTGAAGTTTATAGTGTGATTGCTGGTTTTTAAGAAAAGAAAAGTGGACATGATTTGGGATTTGTTATGACATCGGTATTATTCCCATTTTGAGTCTTACCGTGACTCCTGCGATGACGGGCGCCTTCCCTTCGATCAGCTTGAACACCTCCGCTTCAGCCTCCTCTCCTGTCTTCTCTTTGTATTTCTTCCTGGCCAGTTCTCCGAGTGCAACTTTGAACTCGTCAAATATAATGGTGCGACAGGATTTCTTCCTGAAATGTAGGTGGAAAAAGGAGCTTAGGTATGGGATAAAGGCATGCAACACGTGAAACCATAAAAGACGTACGTAGAGCTCAATTGAGCCTCCCTGGGCAAAAATGTGGTATTTAGGTTTGCTTTATCAGCAGGTCTTTTCTACATCGTGTCAGTGCAGTTTAGAAGCCTAAAACGAGAGCAGACAGTCGTGTCTACGCGCCCATGTGTGATCACTTCATCGTGGCAGATGTAAGACAGCATAGAGATGGTGTCCTGCAGAGATAAACATTGAGAAAAATTTTACTGTTTGGATCTCGTCTCCCAGTGTTTCTCAGTACTCGACTGTTGTCTGAGCAACTCCGCAGACACACACACACACACACAGCTGTAGGCAGTATATGAGAATGTCTATTCGTATTATTTATCATATTGCATTCAGCTGCATTACTCCGGGCCCAGAGCCCTGGCATTTCTCATTCAAGCTGTCTAATGAGGACATTCAGACCTGCTGAATGCAACCAAGTGCCTGGAAGGTGTTGTGGAGCATTGCATTTTCATTTATAAGCTCGGGATTGTTGTAACCACTAACCAATACCATGCCACAGATCATAATCATCAATCATTCTCCTTCTGAGAGTGCTCTACTTTAACTGGCCATTTGCCCGATTCACTTCCATGTTAAAAGTGCATAGTAACACAAACATAAACAGCCATTGCCGTGGTGATAAATCACCTAAACAACAGCCTGTAAATCCAACCAGTCTCCCTGGGCAACATGTTGTCATAGCAACAAGCTACAATAAACAGGGATGTTTGGGGTTTATTATTAATTTGTCTCATCCAGTGAACGCTTGTGTTTGGGCAATCCATCACGGCTGAACATTTGAGAGCACCACTCCTCTGCCCCTGTTCCACGCTGTCTATTGTCAGAGGGGAAACTGGACTTCCAGCTGCTGCTTCTGTCCGAAGAAGATAACTCTGTCCTCTGCAGATCTCTCCACTGAGCTATTAAATTATCCAAAGTATACAAATAGTTCAACTGTGGAAGCAGCAAATCGGAGGCGGCTGTGATAAGGTTAAAGAGGACAAAGTTTGAGCGGGCAAGAGCAACTTTATTATAGTTTGGGATTCTGCTGAGCCACTGTTTATGTACACAGTTCAACCTTCTGCAGTGAATGATCCATATGGATCTGACACAGCAGCTGCCTGAATCTGGTTCATGCAAAATGCTCCTGCACACAATCCCACAACAATGTTCAGTGATGAGGAAATACAGCCAAAGTCTAGAAAATGAAGCCACCATAAGAACCACCCTAGTAGGTAATTAGTCCATACCAGATTTCCACTCCAGCCATTGTTTATGCTGTGGTGCTTTGGCTCCGAGCGGGCAGACATCACAGCGGAGACTCACTGTGGTGCAGCAGACCTCCGTACTCACAATAAATGAGGGTCAATCCAGGCACGCTGGGATTAGCCAGGGCTCATCAAGATGTCTAATTTTTTTCTCTTTTTCTTATTTTTTTCTCTCGTGTGCAAGCAAAGTGCTTTGAGGCTGATTAAGAGGAAAGTGGAGATCTGTATCTCTGACATGGCAGCCCTCCCTGACTCAGTCATGCCTGGAGTCAGAAACTACATAAAAATGAGCCCCTCCCCCATTTTCAACTGCATTTTATCCCCTGGCTTCCTCTGAAGTGAACACACACCACACGCTCTCGTTCAGATTTCACTGTACTATCGTGCTCAACACACTACAGAGTTGCATGAGGCTATCATATTATAGATACATGCAAAGAGCTGTGTGTGTGTGTGTGTGTGTGTGTGTGTGTGTGTGTGTGTGTGTGTGTGTGTGTGTGTGTGTGTGTGTGTGTGTGTGTGTGTGTGTGTGTGTGTGTGTGTGTGTGTGTGTGTGTGTGTGTGTGTGTGTGTGTGTGTGAGACGATGGGAACATACACTTTTTTACCTAAATGTCCAACGTGATTACATTATATTGTTTGTACATTTCTAAATATGTAAAAAAATGTAAACAAGCTTAAATCCTGCAGTCAACTTAAAGTTCCTTCTCTAGTCTTGCCAAGAAAAATATTCAGAGCAGTAAACAAACACCCATTGCCATGCCAACAACATGTTAATGTGGGGAGGAGTTGAATAAGCAAGGACATTTCTTTGGCTTCACCAATGTGAGAACATTTACTGTTTAACTGTAAGAAGTGATGGTTGAAATATTCACGGACTGTTTATTCATAAATCCTAGAGAACCTGTAAGACCTCTGTGGCCACTTCCTGGGCCAAGTTGCTTATTATCTTTCAGCAGCGAAAGTCCACAAAAAAAATAATGTCAATCATGTAAGAACAACCACTGTAGCTCATTTTATGCTGTAGTTTGCATATTGACATTCTTCATTGTCATATCCTGCAGCCAAATTCTACTTATTTTTGAGCATGGTGTTGTGAATGTGCATTATTGGGACTGCTTTTCATGAGTCACAAGCAACTCTATATGTGGAAGGATGGGGTTAAGAAATGCCATGGACTACATATTATAATGTTTGAATCCAGCCACTGCATGTTTATAGATTCTCCTGTAAGTCTGTTTTTTTTAATTTAGGGAAATTGATCTTCTTTGCTCGTGTCCAAAGAAATCAGAAATTTAAACATTTAGCTATTTTAGTTTACACTGCATGTGTCAGTTTTGAAGACATGCATTTTAAATGACTCACAGTTTTTTGAAATATTTTAAACCTAAACACGGGACAGGCACATACAGTTCAACAAGAAAAATAACACCAAAAACCATTTTGGAATCCCTTGTATATAAGTGTGTACACAAAATGACTGAGATTGAACTTTGGTTACACACCAGCAGAAGATGGAAAATCCACTAAATCAGTGTGAGATTCCCAAGCAACCTGTCCTCGCCTGTAGGAATATGTGATGACGAGTGGCTTCCAGCCAAACGCTTTCTTCTATTCTGGGGTTGTCTAGTAGAATAATTAATTCACATCAGTCAACCAGGATAGAAAAAAACACGTATAATCTCTAATATAATTAACCAACAAACCCACATTGTAAAAGACTTTTCTTCAACCTTCTTTACTCCGTGGCATTTAGGGAACAACTGTGAACTTGACTATGTGTTGGCAAAACTAATATTTAATGTGGTGTGGAAAATATCTACGCTCACCTGTCAATGTGTTATCAGCACAAAATGGTTTGCAGACACACTTGGTAAACATAAGCACAGCTGTACAGATGAAAAACTTTTCTCCTTTGGTAAATTTACATTGACGTCACAGTTTATTATTAGATTCTACTCAAATCGAGCGGTAGAGGATAATTCAATGTGGCCAGAGGAAATACAAGTTGAGCCACCCTGGCCCCTGGTCTGGCTGCTGTTTATTTCTGACGGAACGTTTCGCACAAGCTTACTTAAAAGAAAATATTGTATTTTATATATCGCAAAAAAATGTGGCTTTAATGTTTTTCTAATATTATGGTGGTTTTCTATATTGACTATTCTTTAGTCATTGATGCCTACAGTGCAGTCCTGAGCCAGTCACCATCTCCGATTATTTTCTACCACAGTGCTCCACATTAGTGGGCATGCCAATCCGGGTGACTAAACCTATAGTCATCTCTGCCACAGAAAAAACTATGTGATAAATGAGCACAGTCATGTAGTGGCATGCCAGTTCTAAGATGTCAAATGTTGGCAGATTAAATCCACGAAAATGTGAATGTGATTTCACAATATTTAGTCTTTGGATAAACCTTTCTTACTTGACTTTGCTGAAGACAATGTCCACGTCAGTGAGGGTGATGTTCTTCCCGTCAATCACGCCACAGTCCTTGCAGAGTTTGGACCAGTTCTTGCCGTGCATGTCTTTTCCTGTAGCGCGGGTGTCGCCATGGATGGCGAAGCGCCGAAATGACTCTTCCAAAGCGGTCACCTCCACTGGCGTGGACGAACCCGCGCCCCCTTCACTGGTCCCATTAGACTCAGTTGAAAGCCTTTTGGATGCCCGGTCTTTCGACTGTTCATTGTGCTGCCGTAAAGGGGCCGAGCTGATGTTGGGATGCTTGGCTGTCTGGACTTTAAAGTCATCTATGTTGTCTCTGAGAGAGGGGGGGGGGAATTACAACATCATCTGACCATTCATTCGATGTAAGACCTCAGGTTACATAACGGAAAATGTCACACGTGCACTGAAGCTACTCCTTCAAACCATATATCAGAATAATCACAATGAAAGAGGTCTGTAAAGCAACACGAGTGAATTGAGAAGAGCAGTCACTGGGGCATAATATGGTTCATGGCTGTATATCAAGTAGCAACATGAAATAATTCCTATGAAAATGAACAGGAAGGGCTGATGGGATTGATCCTAATCAACAGAGAAAGACATTTCATCACAGTCTGGACCCCAAGTAGGGATCAGAGGGTTTTTCGCCAGAAATATATCTGATCTTGCCCTGTTCTGCATGCCTTCTGCATGAGAGCAGAAAGTAAACAATCAATCATGCCTTAAGGTCAAGACAGAGCTTGCCTCTGGTTGTCCCTTTTTGTAAGGCACTTCTATGTTACAGTGAAGATTAGACACCCTCCGAGGTGTGTTTCTGTGCTCACACTGCCTCTGAATGGGCAGATGTCTCATGTATTCTGGCACAGAGGTGAAGAATATAAATAGTCCTTTGTGGAATTCAAAGGCTCACAAATCAAGAACCAAGACAGCAGATGGGCGTTTGTACCAACGTGCAAAATGTGAGGTGAAAGCTCTATTATGCTGCAGATTACTTAGTAAAACTTACTTCTGGTCTGCCATGCTCGTGCAGGAATTCCGTTCCCCCTGTGCAGTGCTTGGATTAGCCGACCTTTGATTTCTCTTTGTGCTGTGGAAAAGATGAGAACGCAGGTGAGTAATGTGAGAGGATGTGTCAGTGCACGTGAGTACAAGACGCCCGATAAAAGCACAGCATCACAACAAAAAATACAATATTCCACTGGTCCTTTATTTTTTAATCAATATAAACAAAATGATTAGAGTTATAATGTCAAATCCAGTATGACAGACAAAGACTCATTTCAGAAAAAACCTCAGCATGAATAATAACCTTGACTCAAAGATCCTCTCAGTCATCAAATTACTTCCAGATAGCTTCTGTATATTAGTTACTGTTTGTTGTGACATCTTCTTTTGGCGCCGTGCAACAACTTCACTACCCTCTCTCAGTTTTGGATGATTTCATTCACACTAGAGTACAGGGATTCCTCTCTAGACACATCATCATCCAGATGATCGCGTGTCTACGAAACAGAGCAACAGGATGGCAGCTTCTCAATCCACCCTGACACTTGAACCATATCTCACTTTAGTCCATATCCATTTAGGATGAAACAGGAAAATCAAATTACAGTAATAACCAGCAAGAACAGCCCTCCTGGTATTTCTACTGAGATAATTTAACCCTGCACTCTATTTGTAGCAAGTGATGGTTCTCTGCTCACCTCTCAGCTGTTCCCATAGTCATCACAGCATCATTAAAGGACGCGTGTTGCCATGGCAGCGCAACAAAGTCTCTAAAACTATTTGCCAGTCGTTACAAACAAGATGCAGACCCGAAAGGTCTGGTGGACTATACCGTCTGCTCCAAGTTTCAAGCGAGTGCCTCAAGTCACCAATAAAGTTCTTTCACTGACGCCCCCCCCCCCCCCCCCCCCCCCCCACACACACACACACACACAATATAACCATGTAAAGTGAAGGGTTTTGTTTCCACGACCCTGTGACTAACAAACACAAACGTGACCTTGCCAAGTACAGTCGACACTTAAATGTCGATGGTACAAAAGCTCCAAGATTGTCACTGCATAAAGCCATTATAATCAGACATGTCAATTCTTAGTGGGGAAAAAAGAAGGAGGTTATTAATGTGTATGAATAATGGCATTCAGAGGGACGGACACTGGGAGCCCATTGTCAAATGCTGGTGGCCTCTCTGTCAGGGCCTGTGCCCATGTCTTCACACACAGACGCATGGTGACATCGCAGAGAGCCACTATTGATGGCAGGAGTTTCTGTGGTCATATGTCATCGAGGACTCGGGCCAAGAAAAACACGATGGAGTAACTGAGGTTGCTGCAGCTGGAATGTATTATTAGTTTTTATGATTGATTATTTGTGTTAATGGGTTTCAATCTTGATGGGAAATTTAAATCCATCCAGCAACCGAACACCCGTGACAGTATTATACTTACAAACAAAGGAGGATAGGGATCAAACAAGTTGATTTACCAGTTAATCACATTTTGCAGTTGAATTATACTGTGTTGATTCTTCAAGTCTCAAGATTGACATTAATATCTTTGTCTTTTACCAATGATTGTGTGTACATCAGTGTTCCGTTTATATTAGTTTTATTTTCCCTTGTTAACTTTTATAAATAGTTTTATCTAGTCCATAATTTCATTAAAGTGAAAATTAGCCAATAACTAGCAATGTGAGCTATAACATATTCAAAAGAAAACTATTTTAAATTCAGATTCTCAATTCATATTCATACAATGTTAGGTTAATACATGAAGTAATTTAATCGAAATGATTTTAGTCAAATCAAATAACGATTAACCAAAACTAATTGTATCTGTGATTTTGTAGATTAAAGTCAAGTTGCCAGTATTCATCCTATTTTTTTTTTTAAATTTGCAACCAGTGTGTTATTTGTAAAATATTTTAATCACATCACTCTTAAGGTCATATGCCTTAATTTTTTTTCTATTAATTAGGTTTTTCAAAGTAGCTTATGTTCCATGGTTATTGACATTATTTGAAGTGGGTACATCTGCACCTTTTTAGTAGAGTGACAATCCGCTGTGTGTTTTCCTTTGTGCATCAAAGACAGCAGCGAGATCTACGTGAGACAAAAGAATCTTTTCATTCTCCCCCTCCAATTTATAGTCAGTAGCTTCAAGTGTCTAAGTCCCTTAGTAACAACAAGCCTCCTCAAACACATCATGTTCAATAAATAAGAGCAGCCATTAACACTGTGCTGAGTTCTGTGGCCTGAAGTAGTACACTAAGTGAGAAGAAAGGAAATGTAGTGCTTTGACACTTTTTTTATTATTATAGACTGACTGAATTTATTTGATCATTAAGAATACATCTAACACCGCTGTCAGTACATACATGAAAAAAATCACAGAGGATTAAAATGCAATAAAGCCTGGAGGCTTATATCTTTTGTATTTCATAGATACTGTCTATTCTATAGACGTAAAGACAGTGTGGAGAGAATAACATTCTGTACAGTATTAATATGCCCCAGTGCAGATACTGAAATGGTGGCTGAAACATTATGAGAAGGGAATTCTGTGTAATAAAAAGCTTTGCGTGCTTAAGTTTTAACGAGAATTAGACAAATACAACTATCATATTAGAACAGTTCCTCCCCGTTCCTTTTTCTCTGCCCCACTTTGCCACATTCACAGAAGACGCCATTTGGTTAAGGGCAGATCTCCAGAGACAAATCTGTGGCTGGATGACAGCATGCTTACATACACTCGCCTTCTGGCAATACACTGCACAGATGAGTGCTTCAACTATAAATTGACCCATTTTTAACTGCATCTATTCATAGCAACAATACGCCGCCATGACTGGAACGTTCTTTTTATTATCAAGGGAGCGAGATCAGCCGGTAGACAACATGCATGCTCAAACGCCAAAAAAAAAACACCAAAATGTGTTCTAACTGTTGTTTCGGCAGATGGGGTTCAACTCACAAAATGATGACAATGTTTGTGATGTAATGAGAGAGAGCGAGTTCATCGGTGGCCTACTCCTCCATCATGCCATCACGGTGAGTGGGCTTGCAGAGGGCCCATCTGTTTTCAGGATCCTTTCCAGGCAGCTGCTCTTTGTGACCAAGTCAGTCAATCATAAACGTAAAACAGAGAACACCATCGCCGCAGTGACCCACCTCAGTCTGCTCGAGACTGATCCACATTTAATATAGTCCAACATGTCTGGCAGTTTACTGCCACACCACGTGTACAAATTAACACGGAGGCGGAGGATTTTAACAGTGTTAACCAACAAGCGCCATCTTTTAAGGATATGGGCGACGGTACACAAAATGATTATTATTTTTGGTGGAATAAATAAATCCCATGAAAACGGCCAACAGTAAGTTGACGCTATAAACAAGTAATTTTCGTGGAGCCCAAACCCAGTGTCATCGTCGCATTAAACTAT
This sequence comes from Scophthalmus maximus, assembly GCF_022379125.1. Classification (NCBI taxonomy): domain Eukaryota; kingdom Metazoa; phylum Chordata; class Actinopteri; order Pleuronectiformes; family Scophthalmidae; genus Scophthalmus; species Scophthalmus maximus. Next base: position 10,965,685 of record NC_061515.1, on the reverse strand, counting down.
AAATACTACCACGTGGAATGTTGCTTAGTTTACGTCAATCCCAACGGATCCTGCTCTTCTTCATAGGTTTGTGGTGGTTTAGGACCACCTGCCACCATTACATACAAACTCTTTCCGAGTTCGGCCACAGTCCTGAGCGTCCTCCGCCCTAAAACTCTCTCCCCAAAGACACACGGAGCGCGAGCATGACATCAGTGTGCTGCAGCCCGGGTCTGAGGTCACCAGCTTGCCGGCTCTGTCAGCCCTCGCCTCCCTGCACCCCTTGACTGCTCCGTGAGTCAAAGATCTTGGCAAGCATTGTGCCGAAGAAAAACAAGATGTTTGAAACAAGCAACAGCAGTTATTGTTGGCAGCAGCCGAGAGCCAAATAGAGGTATAAGGCGGCGTAAAGAAAGCCTTTGAGTCCTTATGCAACCCCGCATTTGAGAGGAAGACGTGATGCCGGATACAGCAGGAGTGTCGGGCCAGCAGCAAATTAGCTCTGAGTGGAGCCCGTTTAACGACGGTTAGAACTCAGACTGTGTTGCATAATGTCTCTCTAAATTAATTAAGGCAGGTCATTTTAAAGTTGTGTAATGTCCTGCAAATGAAAGCCAATGTCCCCCTCAGAACAATATACTACACACAGCGAGACACAGCCTGCAGCCTGTTCCCCATAATGTCGAGGTCAACATGACAAAATAACTCTGCCTCTGCTTTTGGTTGGGGCTTTGCCAGAGAGCAATCCTTCTTTATTTTTTGTCAACCTCACCTGAATTTAAGTCATCGGAAACAAAATGGGATAATTTACACTCTGTGGTTAATTGTTGGTGAAAAGAACCCAAAGGCTCTTGGACGCAGTGCGAGGAAACCTGGAACAGTGGACATCTGGGACAAACTGGGTGACTGGTGCGTCTTCTTCTCATGCGTATGTAATTCAACCTACAGCCTGTGGAGAACATGGCTACAGAGCCTCACTGGACAAAAGTAAACACGCAACCTCCCTTATGGTGGAGGTGTTCTGTCCTCTATTAGCACGTTTTAACATCATAATGCATCGATTACCATTACCGCTGGTGCTGACCAATACAATTCCTTGCGGTATTAATTTGCCATTAACCCATTCACACTTTGAAATTAAAACCATACTCATTTATATTTCTTTGCAGAAACAGAACATTCTGGGGCCTTGAACATGGCCGAATAGTCTGTCAGGTGTCAAACCGACTTGAGCATCTACAAACTAATAAAAGAGGACACGGTTTGTTTGTTTGTTTTTTTTGTTCTTGCATTATTATGTAAGTACCTCACGTGAGCCACAGAAACTGGCACAGAGGCTGCAGCGACGGGCCAAACGCATTGTGGACCAGTCCTCCTGACCAGTAATGGTTCTTCTTGGAGATCCCTCATGTGGAAGACAAACTGCTCGAGTCAGGGGCCACAGCTGCAGCAGCTGCTGGTTCAACCCAAGTCGGAGCGTGCTTTGCTTTTCTTTCTTTCTTTTTTCTTTTACGCGAAACGTTACATAAACTTGCGAATGCCAGATTCACACAGAGTTCCCACGTGATCCGTCTGTTGCTGTCAGCACCGAATGCAGATCATGGCATTACGGCCAAAGCCCTTTCGATTTGACTATCACTTTTCTATTGGCAAAAGCGTGCAGCCACATGTCTTCAAAACCGCAAAAGGCCGCTTGTGTTGCCAAATCAATACTGATGGAGCATGCAGAGACAAGACGCGTCACCTGGGAACCAGTTGAATTGGTGGATCCAGGTATGCAAGCATCATGTGAAAACATGGAGATATACCACGAGACCAACAAAAAAAAAAATACCTGCTAATAAATGAATGATGCCAAGTTGAAGATGTAATCACCTGGTGACGAAATCCTCCGCCTCCGTGTTAATTTTCACAAAAGCATAACTGCGCGTCGCGCCGCGTTTGGAGCGTCCTTCCTCCGAGGCGCCCGGACTCGAGTCTGCCCGATGGCTCGGTCTCCGCGAGATGCTGAAGAGAAACCAGCCCGCTGATTGGCTGCCGCCGCTGCGCGGCGAGGTGTTTTTCTTCTCGCCTCGTCGTCGTCGTCGTCGGAGGCTGTGATGGTGGAGCGCTGCTCCGCGGGGGTGGGAGGGGGCTGGTAAACAACGAGCGGTCCGAGCTCGGAGCACCTTGTGAGGGGGATGGAGGGGGATGTGGGTGGAAGGACGTGGTGGGTTTGATTCCGCAGGATCAGTCCTGCACAGCCTCGTCAATAATCAACCGAGTCCATGTGCATGAGAGAGGACAATTTTCACACACAATCCAAAACATTTTTTTTTAAATATTTGAAATCTGAATTCACCCTGATCCTCTCTAGTTTGCTGGTGAGTTGAACTGTGCAGACAGAGAGCACTGACTTTATATTATCATGAGAAAGTCTGTATTTGTTAATAATAATAATAATAATCATAATAATCATAATAATACAAAAAGAGATCCTGTCCAAAAAGATGTATACCATCTACACAAGTCTGCCCTCTGGACTCCTCTGATGTCCAGTACACTAGTGTGTTACACAACCAGTAGATGTGATGATGATAATGGCTGGATGTGGATGGACATTCTGTAACCCCGTGGCCCTTGCCCATGGTTCAGATGATCAAAGTAACAGGAAACTCTTGAATGTACAATTCAAAGACAGAGGACAGTGGTTAAAACATGATGCATGCCTCTCACGGTGAAGAGCAGCCTGGTGTAAACACTTGATGACATAATATTCTTGCTCGTGCTGCTTCAACTGCGCCACCGTGTGGTTAAGAGCAACCCACACACGCACTGTCAACCAAAGCACTTTTATTAGATAAAATGAAATAAATAAATATATTGTGTGTAAGATTATGAGCCTCAGTTTCATGATGAGGGCTGCATATATTTCAGATCAGGTTCAGGGCTTACTTTACTACTGAATCCACAACAGGGAATAAAATTGAGCCATTGTCATTGTGATTAATAACACCTATAACCAAGTTGAAAATATCTGATGTGAAAAAAATGTCTTTTACAATTTTTTTAGAGTTTGTATATCAATCAACCTGTGTCTACAGCCCTCTAGTGGTGGAAATATATGACACCACTTCAAATGACTGCCACAATCGGTATGTCAAAGTCCACAATAAGATTAATATGGAAATGTATTTTTGAGTTATGGAATGTGAATGTTCCTAATGACACATTGGCGTTTCTAGGATTATTGACTGAGAGAGCTTCTCCAGAGAGGCTGGGATCTTACAGGGCCAAAGGTTAAAACAATTTAATAGAGTCTGACCTCCTTTAAATATCTAGGAGTTTACATAGATAGTGACCTGAGCTGGCGCACACATGGCAAATGTCTGTGCCAGAACTCATCAGCGCCTCCACTTCTTGCGCAGACTTAGAGTGTTTGGGGTCAGTAAAAATATCATGCTAATCTTCTATAGGGCAATAATTGAGTCTATTCTTCGGTATGGCATTACCAGCTGGTTTGGGAACCTAACAGTCAAATCTAAAACCCAGATCTTTAACCTAGTTAAGACAGCAGGCAAAATTATAGGAACACCAGCACCTCTCAACCCGCAGGAGCTCTTTGATAAGGCAACAATAGGTCAGGCTGAGACTATTCCATCTGACAGCTCCCATCTGTTGTATTCTGAATATATATTGTTGAATTCAGGCAGGAGGTACAGGGTTTCTCTGTGCAAACACAACAGGTATAAACATTCATTCATCCCTCTCTCAATCAAGCTCATCAATGAAAAACGGTGATCATGATTGAATGTAAGAAGTAATGTATTCACATGGCTGAATGTATGGGTATAAATGGAGCAACGAATTTATATTTATTTAGGATTGAATGCATGGTTAGGGCTAAATGGATAAATGGAGTATTTACATATGAGGTAGGAAGTAATGTTCTTTTAAGGTTGAATATATGTATGTGTAGAAATGGAGCAATGAATGTATATTTATTTAGGATTGAATGCATTGGAAGTGGGAAATGGATAAATTAATGTATATATAATGGACTGGATGCATGGATGATTATGTAAGTATGAATGAGTGTTTGTAAGGTATGTTAGGTAGAACAGAACGAATGTTGTTGGGATAGCTCTTTTGCACAAGCACATGGATGGCAATTTGCACAACTCATTTCTGAGTAGCCCAAATGTTTAGGGTACTTTTGTACTTTTGTACTTTTACCGTCTTTTTTATATGGTTTGTTGACTGGATGCCTTTGTTGTATGTGGTATGTTGTATGTCGTAGTGTTATTGATGCAGAGATTTCCATAACCAAGACAAATGTCTCCCTTGGGAGACAAAATAAAGAAACTTTGTACTTTAAACTAATAATCAAAAAAAAAAAGTGTCAACGAAGAGTTTAAATTGAAACGTTGCATAATATAAAAATAAAGACACATATGTATATTGCCTTATTATTGAAATAGCAGTTTCAGTAACAGCTCAGTACTTTTTCCTAGGCCATCAGTTATCAGTCCACTACCCAGCGCTGCGTCGCCAGCTATAATAGCAACATGATGGATTAGACTTGCAAGATTAGCCATTCTTCTCCAATCAAGCTGGATATGATTGGACTTTCTATAGTGTCACTGTGTGGTCAAGGAAAAAAAACAGAGAGAATATGGTGCATTTATATTTTTTACTACCAAATGTACACGGAACACTGATGGCTTTGTGACATCAACACTTAAATAATACAGCATGAGCTGATTTGCTTCCCTCAAGCTATTATCAGTTTCACTACATTTGAGTTAGACAGTGTATTTTGCCATATGAGTGTCTCTCCTTGGTCTTCAGATCAAATGACAAGTTGTACACTACTTGTTACCCATCTGGCTGAGAATATGACCAGTAGACTCCAGTATGGTGTTTCAGCTTTTCAGGAAGATGCCAAAATACAAAGACTGTGTCTATCTGACTCGGGCTAGTTGAGAGGGACTGTGTGTTCAGCTGGACTTTGGCTCTCTGTGGTGAAAGCTTTAAATAAACCAGTTGTTGTAAAAAAAAGTGTAGATAAAAAACAGCAAAATACAATAGGGTCCACAGTTGTTCAGACTGCATTAAAAAAAGGTATACTAGAATAAAAGTCTTAAGTTATAAATTAACATGTGTCAAACTGTAGTGTGACGCCCAAGATGTCCTCGGTCCATGTTAACAATTGGTCCATGGTCCTGTGGTCCAGTTTCACAATGCATAGTTTCTTCATAAATGATTCCTGAAATGTAGCAAATCCCGATGCAGATAGTTCTACGTATCGTCTGGAGTCATGACTGAGCTGCCCAGAGGATCCTGCAGCACCGGACCACTGTCCACAGACGTCACACTGGGGCTCTGAGCCTCTTCATCAGCATTAGGCTTCCGGCTTTTACCGTCATTCGTTTCTTCTTTCATACACAGGAGGGAGAAAGAGACATAGTATTACTTACAAACTACTTACAAAGGTCATTTTCTTTTGCAAATTATATTAATAAGCTTCCCTCAAAACGGCCGCTCATCTGTATGGAAGAGCTTTGAGTGCATACTTTCACAGATAAAATAGAGAAACCCCTGTGCACTGTAATACCATCCAACATTCCCATTACAAACACTCTGAGACACATTATTGTTGACATTGATAAGCTGTTAATTAAAGTTACTGATTCCCTAGGTTGTAGGGAAATAGAATTTGTTTATACGGGGCATTGATACTTCTGCTCCTCTATCTTTGTAACTAAGATGGACACAAAGATAGGAGGGAGATATAGATGAGTGCAATCAAATACCTACTTGCTGTGTTCTCTGTGGGATTTCCTGTACCATAATGAAAGCTATTCTCCCTTTTTGCTGATTTCCTGAAGTTTTCCAGCTAGACCAAAAGAAAAAAACATTTCAATGAAATATCACTCATTTAGTGCACGTAAAACCACTCAGAGGTAATGTTCTGTACGCGGACATGCTTACCTCTGTGCATATGGACCTTGAGATTTGGTCGCTGAGTGCGCCTTTATCGTCAAATTTGCAGGTACTGCAGAAAAAACACAGTGACCTTGATCATCCCTCTCCACAAAATTAGCTTTGACAATAGTTGCATAAGGAAGGAATTCATTTTACCTTGAACTCTGTGATAATGCCGGCTCACAGTCAATTGAGTGTTTTGGGTTCTGTAAAAGATGGAAAAAAAAGATTTAATGTTTTTACAGAAATGATGAATTGATTGACAGTGAAAGGGAAATGTCAGGTCTCACCTGTGGGGCCTTGTTGTGGGCTTTTGCATCATTGGGTTCATCTGCTTCAGCGTCTCGGCTTCTAGCTTCTTTTTGGCGCTGCATCTTAACATAATCATATGTGCTTATACCTTTATAAACTGTGTAGACAACATGAGGAGAAACAGGATAATTATGAGAACTAACGAATGCAGAGAAAGAGACCTATCAAACGTCTGTTTTTGAAGACTGTGACTCACATAGGTAAAAGTGAAAACCCAGCAGATGACAGAACAGCAGCAGGCAGACAATGCTCAGCATGGCTGTTATGAAGGCCAATATGAGGAGACCAGCTGAGCTTGTCTTTATGGGTGCTAATGGTATGAACGCCAGCCAGGTCCCATTCCCCAGCATGCCTATAGAAACGCATATGGACATCATTTTAATGAGGCATATAACCAAATAATATTAACACACCCGATTCTACGCCTTCAATAAAGTTCAAGATGGTGGTGACTCACCTCTGAACTGCGGAGCGGTTCGTAGACTGGCTGGGTCCAGGTAATGCTGAATAAAGATGAACAAGATGACAACGACGAGCAAGAACATGCCCATTGTCGCAGAGGACAGTGCTACAAAGAAGCACCTGAAGGCCGCACACAAACAACAACCTGATGTTAATGTATAAACAGTAGAAGGCCACCTTTCATAAAACGTACAGTCAGATGCGTCTTCTTACCAGTAGTTTCTTCCACCCACACAGGTGTTCAGCCATTTGCAATGGTGATCAAAGCCTTCCACACATTTGTTGCAAACACCACAGTGTTTCACTTTGGGGCCACTACAGTACATGGAGATTGATGAAGATTTACACCATTAAAACTTCTTTTTTTTCAGTTAGTTAAATCACATTAAACATTGAATACATACACATTGACATCACATAGGTAACAGTGCAGGTCCTGGATGACATGCGGTTGCTTTGTCCGATCAAAAAATTTCATTGGACTGGAGTAGCTCTGCTTGGCCCTGACACTGGCATCTGCTGGGTCTATAGTAACAGCAGCAACATGGGCGAAGATGTGCACAACAAATGCTATGCTGGTCAGCTGTAGGACTTGAGTCAAGGAAAATAGCACTGATAGTAGAATAAATACTGCAATGTGTGATCAATGTGCTATAAAGTGTATAATAGTAAGTGTAGTTGAACAAGAAATGGCAAACGGTTGCCCACAAGTGGATCTTCTGTGTGAGCAATAGAGTCTGGCCTGAAGAAATCAACTGTTTTAATGGCTGAGTGAAGCTTTGGTAAAAAAAAAACAACCTGTGTGTTGACATCATGCAGCATTCACCATGTGACAAAAGCACCAGTGACTCTGTCTTTTGAGCTTAATAGAGAGCACAGAAACAGAGACAGTTTCATGTCGGGTGTGACTGGAGCCCATACAGACAGCCCACACAACAACATCCCTTGTCTTACGAGCAGCAGCCCAAAGAAAACTGGGCAGAGGCTAATGTCTGCTCCATATTCTGTTCTCAAAGACCCACTGCTGCACACTCAACCGTCAGCCACGACGACAACAAGGTTTCAGCTGTGTGTTTAAGGATACAGAATAGAGGACGTGGTTCCACGGCAGAGGCAGAAGTGGGATGTAGATGCCAAAGTCGACGATGGCGAAGTAGCCGTACACCAACCAGCCGAACACTTGGAAGGCCTGAGGGGGCCACGACCACCCGTTCTTCCTGGGAGGTTTGGGGGGGACCAGGTCATTTCTGCTGCTGCCCCGCATGGGAGATGTGCGTCTCCACCTTTCACTGAAGCAGTTCATCTAGACAGGTGCAAAGACGACAATAAACAGTCCACACATTACGCTACAGGTAGAGCGTGTGGCCATATTTGCAGGGGCAATGAGTTAGGAAAATGAGCCATGATAGTGACTGTTCACCTTCTAATGTACCTAACATGGGCATCTAATTCTACATTCTTAGTCAACCTTCACTGGTATAGGGTGTAAGAAATATCACAAACATAAATGGTCGACAGAAAAAGCTGACAGAAAACAGCTGATCCACGGTAAAAAAAAAAAAGAAGAAAAAAAAAGAAAGAAAAAATAGTAACACAAAGTGCAACAGCCCTGTCTTTGTAAAAAGGGCCTTGTAATCACATGTTTTGCTTCAGGACCTTATGCCTTACTCAATACTTGAGCTGTACTAAAACCCAGTTCTAAATTTAGATTATTCCAGTAATGTATCAACTGTGGGGCTTTTTTTTTTTTGTTGCAGTTTAAAGAAAATATGAATGATTTTTTGCTCATCACTACATATGGCATTATGAATGCACTCCAACTAAAAAGGGGAATAGACCTCTCTGACTGACGGTTTGGTCGTCTGTGTCATCTGAAGCTACTTGCGAACGTTTTATGTTAAATTGAAGGTTTTCTCACCGTGAATTGTGTTCACTCCACTATGCAGCCTGCGGCTCACGATACACAATGTAAAGCATGTCAACAATAAAGCTGACCGGTTTGAATGTTTCACAATGCAAGAGGAATCACTTACCTTTTCCAGTGAAATGAATTCCTTTTTTTTTAACGCTCCTGTTGGATTAAAAACGGAGGTTGATATTCCCACGGTTAGTTTGCGACTCTGGCAGGTGCTTCAACAGGTCAAAGCCTACATGATCGACAGACACCACACGGCAGCACAAGGAGTTTCAAACAAATAAAAACAGCCGAAAAGATGGATAAAATCACTGAGCGTCCTCGGATTTGTTTCGCCGACGGAGACGTTGGAAGAAGCAACTCACTCAGCAGGTCGCGGCGGCGCTATGGAAACCGTCCCGCTGCGCATGCGTACTACCGCTCCGCTCGAGATGCACGGCCCCTCACGACCTGACTGAGCAAGTGAGTATTCAACTCCTCTTCTTCGCACTTTTGGGCACTGGAGCATGAAAGAAACACTGATCAATGCTTTGTTCACGTGAGCGCAAGCGGGAAGTGCAAGCTCAGATAAGCACTGATCACACTTCTGCTTTCAAAAGCTACTCTTTTATATGATTAACCCCTGATCTTCAAGCGTCTGGCGTCATGTTACACTGAGTGCATCATTCAGTCGAAAGGGTACAGCTTTGATTTCACTTCTCCATTGTGTCTTCACACGGTGACATCCTTCAACAGTCAGAAATCTCAGGACACAGCGGTGCGTCTCCAGTGCAGCTGGACGATCGTACAACATCCTTTCACCGCAAAAACACCAAATAGTAGAGTCCAAGAACAACTAAGTGAACCACACAAATGTTTAAATACAGGTGCAATCGTTTATTTTTCAGATGTTGCACTCATGCAAAAAAACCCACCATACATTTACACTACAAACAGCCTGTACAATCATATTCAGTCTATAAAACAGATGAGTTGCTCCCGCCGCCTGTCTCCACGGTGTTTAAACAGTCCAACAGAGCACCGAGTGTCGTTAGCACCAGGATAAGAAAATGGCAGTGTGTGTGCGGTCAGCTGTTGGCAGAGCTCTCGGGCTCTGGAGATTGCAGGAACTCGTAGGGATCGTGAACCATTTCCGACTGGTCCCCGACACCCAGGTGTGAGGGGCTCCCTGTGGATAAAAGAAAACATTGACTCTTATGTTGTTGCACCGGCGATGCTGTTGCGTGGAAGGCAATGAAAATGTTGCAAAAGAGAGTGGAGGTGTAACATTTCGCTGACATTAATCAAGGAGCCCAGCAAGATATTATCATGGCATTTGAATTTACAATAATATGAAGTTTATTAAAACAAACTGTAACACCAAATAATAACTGTGCTCCTTTCTGAGCACATCATTTGGAGTCTACCTAGGTGGTGCTGGTCCCTCTCAGAGGCATTAGAGAGGGAGGACAGGTTGGACGAGGGTCTGGAGCCGACTCTGTCAGCCTGAGCATCCTGGAACTCCTGCAGGAGTTTGTCTGCCTCATCAAACTGCTGCTGGCTGTCCTCGTTCCCTGGCTCTTTTTTCACTTGTTTACCTGATAAAGACAGAGGGAGGCTAAGATCACTGTGGAAAAATATATTCAATGAAGATCTACAGGCTTCTGACATGCATGTACCCAGCAAAGGGACATTAGTACACTAAAAACTCTAATGGCATAAAAGTTTATATATACTTTTCTTTATATCAAAATTTGAATGTGTTTTTTTTAAAAATGCAGGTAATCATTAAAAAGGCAAATTACTTCTCTCGCATTGACAGTAAATGGCTTTGCGTTTCTGTTTGGCCCATAAACTGCAAATAAAGATCTTCCTCATTTCCTCCCACTGTGCAAAGATGAGGCCAAACTAGTTTGTCTACGCCTCTGAGTGAGATGTGCTGGTCAGTAAATGTGTGTTTTTAAAACTAACTTAAGGGCTGAGCTCACTCTTACAGCCCAGAGCACAGAGTGCGGCATGCTCTTTGGCTAACATCGTTGGCATGGTCATGCTGTTTACAGCTCATAGACTGTGTAAAAATGAGCCGTGGCGTTTCTGGTTTACTAGCACAGTGGTGGGCAGGTGACACCATTACAGTGAAAGACATCACAGCGCATAAAACATGTTCAGCATGTACTACTGGATATGAGGTTTTTAGTTTTTTTGTATGAAAGGGGCTTAAGATTTGCCACAGCCACTAACAGCCACATGACAGATAACTGTGAATACTATTGTGTTTTGAGCAGTTTATAAGAGCTTAAGGATAGTAGCATTAGCATTACAAAGATAATTTCCCAGGAAAATCCCACTTAAGAGCTCTAAGGCTGCAACTATTAGCATTATTCCATTACTAGAACAATCACGTTATGAGTGGATCATTGGCTGGAGTGTCGACAGAGGAAAATTACCCAATGAGTTAAGCATGGAAATATCCAGAGACATATCAGGATAGCTCTTCATTGCCATGAAGTCCAGGACTGAGCCGCTCTCCCCCAGGCCAGTGCCATCTGCCATCTGACGGAAACACAGTGCGAGTCAAGCACATTATTTTTAAAAAACTACTTAAATGCAGTATTATCTTTTATAGGCTACAGCATACCTGTATATCACAAATGTTGGACTTGGTTTCATCAGGTTTCAGCATCATGTTTCTTTTCTGAAACATAACATAAGTACCGTTTAAACATATCAGCCCTTATGTCACAGAAGCAAAACGTGTCAATGCAATCATAGTGGTGAAAGATAAATCAGATTCAGATAATCTGTGAAAATTAATCCGGTACAAATCATTTATACCTGTCGGATCTGATTGACCGCTTTGGAGTGATCGTCTGCGGTCATCTTATCCAAAAGACCATCGACCCAATGCTTGGTGACACTTCCACAGCCTTTGACAAACTCCTGTATACTTAAGAGAGTGATGAAAAAAAATGTTTAAAAATGGCAAGTTGAAATTCAAGATAAATTTATCACCAAAGAAATGTAAACTCTAAGTCTTACCTAAAAAAATAAAAATCCCCTACCTCAAAGCACATTGTACCCCTGTGTCGTCTCCATAAGCTGAATAGAGCATGTCCACCTCATCAGGCAGCAAGTCTGGAAACACAGAGTTCTTCTGAAGGCTCTGGGTGTTGTAGGCACTGCTCAGGAAAGTCACTACACAGAGCAACAACATAGCAACATCAATTTTTTTTAACTGGGACAGTTCAAGTGGAAAATAAAAAATTTGATTAACAAAAGTACACCAAGATATACCTTTGTGTCTCCTGTCGTCTTTGAAACCCAAGGTTGTTAATCCAGGCAGGAGTTTATTTGACAGAGAACTCAGGTCCACTTTATGGGTCTCCTCTTCTGCAAAAAGATGAATATGAAAAATGCTTCATACAGAAATATTACATATTATACTAAAGATCTTGAGAGAACATTGAACTTTGAAAGGTGTTTAAAAGGAAGGGAAATGACAGCAAACCTTCAGCATCAGGATCAAGCTGATTTACAACAGTATATAGAAGAGAGCCATCTGATTCTTTACGCAAGTGACCCATCTGGAAAAACAGACGAGAGAAAATATGTCAGTACATATCACACACACACCTTGCTTAAGTTAAGTGTGGAAAGCTTTACTTCAACTAAAAAAATGCACCTATATCTGGTACAAATATTACGTATGAATTAAAATGTATACACGATAAGTTAGGTGGAAAACCTTGGAGTTTGGCATGTATCGGTTGATGCGATCTCTGGCTTCATCGGCAGAGTGTTCCACCAGGGCCAGGACGTGCTCTTCTGCAGTGCTGTCAGTCAGGCTGCAAGCATTTCCCTCTGGTTCATACAGGTAACTGAGATAACAGAAGCAAAAATGGTACCAGATCGTTATATTGACAAAGGCTATATTACAAAGTATTGGGTGCTGGGTACAAAAAAAAATTAGAATCACACTTAATTGAGGTGTTAAAAATGAGGAATACCTGATGACTTCTTTCATGTCTTTGACTGGTTGCTTCTTGGACTTCTTCGCCGATTCCACCGGGATGGGGATAATCTCTGGAGGGGTTACATCAGCTGCGAGGTCTTCATCTCCCAAAATGGCTGCCTGCTGGGTGAAATCCATCTCTTGCATGAAAGACATGCTGCGTTTCAGAGCCAAAAGCCGCTCCTGTACACAGCAGAAGAAACAGAGGAGCAACTCTTACCTTAATCTGCTGGACGGGAAATGTATAGAGGAGAAAGGAAATGGGACGTAGGGGACAGTGGGAAGTTGTAAAGGGAAAATGAGGACCATCATATTACATGTATTATTTGTGTATCCATTTAAATCTCATTACCTTGCTCATCATCTTGAATCCAGTATGGAGCAGTTTCTTGGCAGCCTTGTAGTAGACAGTCTCTGGTCGGTTGTACACCATTGCATTGTCACACATCAGTTTAAAGTCCGCCTGAAGGCCAAAAGGTTTGCAGACCAGTATGAGGGAAAACATACACTGCTATCTTCAACTTGACAATGCACTCAAAATAAATTTAATAATCAGATATCATGATAAAAAAAAGAATCACCTTGAACTCTGTCACTGTGTTGTACTCATTGTCTCCGATCTTGTCTTTCATGGTGCTGAAGTCCATCGGATGTTTGATTATCATTGAGTAGCCAGGAGCAATTGCGTCGGTTACTGGAAATGAGAAGAATCCATGGGGGTCTTTCCTGCAACAACATCAACCATCGCTGTTATCAAGTACGGAACCATCTTTAAAGTAGTTTAGACTCGTCCTTTAACGGGGAAGTGTTCATTATCTGTCAGGTCAACAGGATCAATATACCTAGATCTTGCTCGTGCTAAGATTTGGTGAACTACAACAAATCATAATATCCTAATTCACATTTCACTCTTTTGCAATTCTATGATGAATACATCAGCATTGTCCAGCCACAGCAGGACTCATCCTCCACACTTCAAAAAAATTGTGAAAAACAAAAGCTCACATTATGTCAGGCCTGCTCAAACAGACAATAGACTCAAAGTCTATGGACAAATGCAAATTTGCTGTTGAATATTATGAAAATCAGAGGGGTTTGTCCCCTTAGCACAATGTAAGTGCTTAGCTAATCTCATTTTAATCAAACCAAATGAACCAGGGGGAGAGTGGTGCAAAAGACAATGCTCAGACAGTGTGGAAAGGTTTTTTTATCTTCTGTGCAGCATGATTGTACCTAGTATATTTCATGGCAATTTGCACATAAATCCATTATATTTCTTGTAAACATGTCCCTGATAGTATTAGATTTAGAGGAAAAGGCTTTCTCCAAAGCCATTAGGATTCATCCTCTTGGACTAGTGTCAGCATATCAACTTGATTTGTGGGTTGTAATCCCCTCAGATCCCCCTCATGTCATCTATAGAATGTTTTTTTCCCCCAGACTTGTGTTTGGAACGTATTATTGTGCCTCTTTATGAATCTTAAGTAATTACAACACTTCAGGAGTAGCACCATGGCATTATAATTGCCAACATTACAAGTGATTGCATAATTATGAGTGAATTAAGTGTTCCTCACCTCTGCAGCTGACGTAAGAAGTGCTCCAACAATTGTTGACGAGGCGTAGACTCATTCTCTGTGGTGGACAAGCATAAATAGATGAAATGTAATGTTTGCATACCACAGAAATCTGATGTTATACCAGTAGACAGGCGTTCTCACCTTGTTGTGTCCTGCATGCTCTGATTGGTCTGTCTCCTTGCGGATCCATGTCCACCTTCATACTAGGGTGGAACTCATCCACTTCAGACTCTATCTCATACCTCTCTTTCTTTTTCTTCTTCTCTTCAGGCTGATGAGAAACATATACGTGGTGAGTGGCTTGTCTAAGTCATCATAAAAAAAATTTAATTGTCATATTTTAAGTCTCAAAATTGAGTTCACTCACCTCTAAGCCGATAGTTAGACTTTTAGACAACGTGAAAGGTTCAACAGGTACACCGGCACCGGCACTGGCAGACACAGCAGACGCAGCAGCTGCTGCCTCGGATTCATTTTGCTCTCGCTCCCTCTTCTTCCTCTTTTCCTCCTGTGTCATGAATGGTCATTTATAACATGGTGCTATAATGTATGTGTAATTCATGAGGTGGTGCTTCTGTCGACTAACCTTTCGCCGCCGTCGCTCGTCATCGTCCCCATACTTGTCTTTATCCTTCTCAGATTTCTTCTTTTTCTTCTTCTTCTTCTCTTTGTGGCGTTCTCGCTCATGGTCTGACCTGTCATCGTAGTAGCTGGAGTCATGCCCTGAGCCGGAGAGCTCCGTCACCTCACTTCCTCCAACTTTGAGCACAAGCTTCAGGGGCTTCTCAAGAGCCTTGTCCTCGTAGTCTGCCATTAAAAACAGACAAGATGACAGTGAATGCTTGAGATGGCAATCATGGTGTATTGGTGAAAAGAGGTGGAGGGGTTGGTGAGCATGAGGGATGAAGTTGACATTTTTAAGACACCCACATAAGTCGTGTATGATAAAAATGATACAGTTATTGCTGAAGCTTCTCAGTTTGTAGAAAATCTTCTGCTTCATGTTGTGGGACTGGGTTGTGTTCCACTGTGTTGTTTGGTTGAGAGTCATCCCAAATTTGCTGTTTGTGCTTGACTGATATATATATATTATCTGATGTAACTTTAATAATACTACATTACTTAACTATCTACTAGTCTTCTATAGGCTGGCTACACATCTAAAGAGCAAACAAAAAACTGTATTGTATATTTTAAATAAATAACAAACAACAGAACTCTGGATCTTGCCATCACATCGACAGGCTAGGTGAAGGTAGCTAACATAAAGCTAGCTGGAACAAAAGTGGTGCGTTAAAGAGCGAATAGTAAATAGTAAAAAGGTGCATTCAGGTACCGTCTACTGTTCTCCACTCCGGCTTGTGTTTCTTGTGTTTCTTCCCCATGTCTCCGTGTTATTTCCCGCAGTCTGGTTGTGTATCGCGATGATGCTGACACTCGGTTGCTAGCGTCGCCCTGGCTGAAACAAACATTAGCAGCGAGAGCGCTAGCGGCAGGCGGAAGTGATCGCTCCAAACAAAACGATGTGCTTCCGGTGTGACGAATCAGCGCGGTGAATTCAACCCACCGTCGTCGGTTCTCTCTGACAGCGTCGTGAGTACCACAACTCTGCTAAAGAATAACTAATCAGCTGGACGACGTTAAGGTTTTCATGTGTAGTTTCAAATTCATATACAAAAATAGTTTAGACGGGGTGTTAACGTTAGCCGGCTAAGTTAGCTAGCTACAACATCGCCAACTTCCTCAGCTAACCACATTTTTTTTTAAAAGGGCGACTTCGTTCAGCGAATGTTTTTCGTTGAGTTAAAAAACGCTGACGACTGAACAGGTGCTAAAGTGCTGCTGTTGGTAAACGAACCGTTGCATGTCGTGTCCACAGTTTTTGCAGGAATGGAGGGTGAGAGGATGGAGGTGGAGAACCAGAAACAAAACATCAACGTGGAGGTGCATGTTAAATCTCACAGGTGGGTTTGTCTCCACGTCCCACATGTTCAACACTGAAGTACAGCATCTGCTCTGACGACGACTCCGTCATGAGTTGTTCTGTGTCAAGTGATTCACTGAGAAGAGTCGGGCAAGTCGTCAGGACAACCGTAATACTGCAATGGACAATTATTACATTAGCAATATTGTTATTTTCTTTTACTAACTGTTTGATCGATCAGAGAATATAGGTCAGAAATTAGCAGGGAAGGTAGACTACGATTCATTGAAGACCAAGTTAACAAATTACAATTGTTGTAGAATGTTCACCGGGGTTATTTTCATATTTGACAATAACTTTTTTCAGTTTTAGACATAGGGATGTCAAACCACTGCCATTATACAGAATGACAGACATTTAGTGAGCATTTTGCTTTAATATGCACATTTCAAGGTTTTCTTTTTCAATAGCTCTCTCATTTATGAATTTATTGACGTCAAACCACCTCTCGTGTGTCTGTGACATCCTCCCTCAACTTTCACAGCTGTTAGATTGTGAAAAAGGCCTGAGCAAATCCCTTAACATCCTTACCAGTGAGCAAACATGATTCCAAATATGGGAATTACACATTGCAGCCATACTTTCTTTCTTGTGTGTTGTATGTTTCTGTGTTTGTTCATTTTACAGCACAGCTAAACTGTCTGAGGTGAGGACGCATGTTCTGGCTCTGCTGAATCGCCACAGCATGATTTATGGAAACTACAGATGGACGGAGTTTGACGAAGACTTTCTCAGGAAACATGTGGAGTCTGTGTCTATAAGTGATTTAGAGGACATGGTAACACAGGTCTGTTATTTTCATTTATCCTTTGCCTATTTAAAAAAAACATTTATCACTTTTTCATAGAAAAATAATAATGCTTTGTACTTATATTATATTTATTATTATTTTTCTATGATCTCCATTTCCCCCACTCAGCCCCTTGATTTGAAAAGCTGCTCTGTCTCTGTTCACATCTTCACTTTGAATGAGGATGGACCCAGCACGCTCAGTCTAGAAGAGGACGAGGAGCTTTCAGCAGCAAATCACTGGCTCCTGCCAGCAGGTAACCTTGAACATAGTGGAGGAGTGTGCTTAGATAGAACAGCATGTTGAGAAAAAACCTTGCTTTACAGACATATTTTTACTCAAATAAGGCTGAATGCACTGCTTCTGCATGTGGTAAAACTATATACTATAACTATATTAAGAATATGAACTCGAAAGGGTGAAATAAAATTAAAGTGCATTGTTGTAAAGGCAAAGTTGCAATGATAATGATAAACCAGTCTTATATTCTCTAACTATTCTAGTTTGCACAATAACAGCTGGTAAACACTCATATCTGAATATTTCCCTAAAATGATATCTGTGTTGTAACAGCTGAATTCCATGGGATTTGGGAGAGCTTGGTATATGAAAGTGGAGTCAAAACCCAGGTAAAAACAACATATGGAGGTGAAAGAGTGAATAATTATGTTACTTTCATGACATATATTCATACGTACACTTTGGCATCAAATTTCTTTCAGCTCCTGGATTATGTCACAACAACAATTTACTTCTCGGACAAAAATGTTGATAGCACCCTGATTTCATGGAACCGCGTTGTGCTGCTTCATGGTAAATCATTTTCCAAGGTGATTTTTACTGATTGAGATTGTGTCCGAGTTATGAGTCATGTAGAATAACTGATTCATCCCTTTGTGTTTGGTGACACTCAGGACCCCCGGGCACAGGGAAAACATCACTGTGCAAAGCTCTTGCCCAGAAGCTGTCAATCAGACTGTCAAGTCGGTACGGTTATCGTCGTGTTAAGTGAAACCACTTCAGCCGTTAATACACCCGCTTTCATTTCACCATACCCTCCTCTCCCCTGCAGGTATTCTTATGGCCAATTTGTTGAGATCAACAGTCACAGCTTGTTCTCAAAGTGGTTCTCAGAGGTACACCTGGACTCCTTTTTTAATGGTTAAATTGCTTGATTAGAGAATATTCTCTATGATATGTTGGTCGCTAATCACTTGTCTTTGTTGCAGAGTGGCAAGCTGGTCACCAAGATGTTTCAAAAGATCCAGCAACTAATTGATGACAAAGATGCTCTTGTGTTTGTTCTGATTGATGAGGTAAAAAAAAAATCAACCTTGAACTGGTCCAACCTGAGCCTCAGATATTAATGTATTGATTGCATGTCTATTGATTTGCTTCCATATTGGCTGGAATAGAATATTGTTAATTTGTCCTATGTTGGTCATTTCTTGTCCAGGGGTGTTTGCCGTGACTGATGCCTTTTCTCCTGTGAACCTATTTTGATTATGAATAGGTGGAGAGTCTGACAGCGTCTAGGAACGCCTCCCAGGCGGGAACGGAGCCTTCTGACGCCATTCGAGTGGTCAACTCTGTTCTCACTCAGTTGGACCAGATCAAACGGTCAGAAAACAAAGCATGTATAACATTCAGATCTCTTTCTTTTTTTATTGTTTATTTTGTGTTAACCTTTGGGCTCATATTTCAGACATTCCAACGTAGTGATTTTGACGACCTCCAATGTTACTGAAAAGATTGACTTGGCGTTTGTGGACAGAGCTGACATCAAGCAGTACATCGGACCCCCATCGGAGAAGGGCATCTACAACATCTACCTCTCCTGCCTCGAGGAGCTGATGAAGGTGACCATAATGCAAAACACATTTATCTTCCCAACAAGTGATGTCCTCCCATTTTCAACCGTTGGGAAAAAACTTTCCAAAACCCGTGGGTGTAATAATACATTTTATAGAAATACGGTCGATAATTGTGCATCAGTATCTATAGCAAAATATAAATCACAACAATGATTCAAAAAATATTTCAGAAAACAGAACAATATGTTGGACCACAAAGAAAACCCATCTGACAGTGAGTTTAGTGAAACAAGGAAGTGGTGTTCCCTCAGCAATGATTGATATGACCTAAAGCATATTAAAACTTTTTTTAATATAAAAAAATACTGTATATACATATATATATATATATGCAGGTGAGGGTAAATTTGTTGGGAAGACGGGAGGATTCAGCTTTCCAGAGTGGAAAAACAAGATAACGCAGTGACACAGATTCAGAAGACATCAAATAGAAAAATGCCTTAAAACAAGTATTATCATCGTACACACACACGCACACACACACACACACACACACACACACACACACGTCCCAAGCAATGCTGTGATTCTGTGCAGTGCCAGATCATCTATCCCCGGCAGCAGCTGTTCACCATGTTTGAGCTGGAGACGATGGGGTTCGCTAAGAGCGAAGTGTCGGAGCACAGTCTCAACCTGAGGAACATCGCTCTGTGAGTAGCAGCCTAACTAAATACATCACCACCCAAATCTCTGCTGTGCTCATTACATCAAGTGTCTATGAGAAGTGAAACAGCCAGTGGCTATTGTTTTGTTGTTTCCTTTTCATTTCCAGAAAAAGCAAAGGTTTGAGTGGAAGAGCACTCAGGAAGTTACCATTTCTGGCCCATGCACTGTTTGTGAGGGTAAGTCTTTAATTTTGTTCTACATAGTGTAAGTTAAAAAAGAAGAAGAGTGAAGTGTGTTTTTAATGGAGTTTATTTGCCTGCAGTCACCAACAGTGACTCTTGAGAGGTTTCTGGAGGCTATGGACCAAGCGGTGGATAAACAGAGGGAGGAAAAGGATAATCTGGTAAACGGCTTCTGAATTTATTACACTGCCCAAAGGCTGACACATGATTGCTCACGAGCTCTCCATCCCATGCCCTGTTTATTTGCAGTTCTTATATCATTTTATGAAGCTTAATCTGTTCATGTTGCACGTGGCAGGACTAAGTTAAAATATACTGGCAGGTAAAATTGTTATCTATAACATTAAAGTCTTTATTCAGGTAATTTTGTTGGTGCTACTACCTTAGCAGAGTGACGTGAAACCACGTCAGCTTCGGTAAAGGCAGTGTGGTTTAACTTGGAGTACCCAATGCTTGAATTTTCAACGTGCTGTTAATTGTTTACTCTTTTCATATTTTCAAAGTGTTTGATGTTTTTATGTGACACAGCTTTAACCTGAACAGTAACAGTATAAGTTAATTTCTCAGTGACGTTGGTGAACAGACATTAGCTCAGTCTCGGTGTCCTCACTAAAATGGCTGCGCGTCAGACAGAAATGAACGGCAGTGCAATGATGGGTCTGAGGCCTCAGTGGACGGTAAAACATCAGAAATTTCCATTGAGTGCTATTTTGTGGATTTGTTTTGTTTCTTTGTTAGCTCGCCCCATTTGGCACTGCTTATATCTGTCTGACAAGCTCGCAGAGATATCATCATGTGTCCATAGACTAAGCTGATGTCCGTGCAGGACGCCATCATATGTCAAATATTGTCTTTTTCCTTAACCGTTTTTTTTTCTTCTTTCTTTTGTAAGCTGTTCATGTGTTGTTGTTTTTTAAAGGGCCATTTCTTTTAGTCCATCAGTTCAAATAAAATGTTCATATTTCATTGTCATTTCTATATTTATGCTAACATCAAACCCTCTTTAAAACTCCAGATCCATGTGCTTATTATCAGTTTATTTTGTACATAACTTTATAATAAACAATATTGTTTATACCTGTGTGTGTTGTGGAAATGCCGCGTTTGAAGCACCTGCATTTTGGACATTTTAACAAGGCCTTTGGGCCGCCACTGGGTGGTGCACAGATGCTGTCGTACAGTTTTACACATGGAAAAAAATCATATATATAGTGTATTTTATGAGACGTGTGATAATCACAATACGATACATGCAAATGCTCACAGAAATAAAACCAGATTGCATAAAAAACCAAAAACCTCCACAAATAAAAAATATATATTTCCAGTAAACTCTTTATTGTTCCATTATGAGATAGGTCCCAACCTGGTATTGAAATGAATACATGCTTAAAATGTCCGCAGCATGTGTTTGGGCATTTTTTGTCACCAATTTGACCTGCAGACAAAATAGTTGCGAGATGATTCAGTACTGAAATGTATCCGTCGTATGCACAGTTTACATGAGCAGATCAGTGGCTCCATTGTTCGCGTGAGCATGTTTTGCATTCTGTGAATGCTCCACTGCTTTGCATGTCAGCTGCCGGGTTCAGACAATGTGCCCTTTGTTTGTTGTTGGGCAACAGCTTTTTCACTCTCACCACTTCAAAGGTGGATTCTGCAGGCTGTTCCTGCATGTGAAAGGAAAGCAAAAAAAAACTTGAGTTCATCTCTGTTCTCACACTTTTATACCTGCCTGATCATATCTCTTGTCACCTTTTAAAATTACATCTGGGGTGTGTTTTTATTGAGCACATTTCGCGTGACATTTTGATGATATGATTTTACTAGCGATGCGCTATAATTCAGATCAAACAAAAGATTTATACTGTCTTTATACTATCGGCTTTTCTGAAGTACTGGGTTTAACCCCAGAATGGATATCCCCTTGCACATAAAACCCTCGCTGGATTGGGGAAACGTAATTGTTATGTTTGTGAATTACTAACGTCAAAGTATCTTTTACGCCTTATTGTCTGGTGCCCACAATTACCTTTAGTCAATGAAGGTTTTTTGCGAGATGAATCACGCGGGCAAGCTCTCCTCTAATCTGATCGATGATCACAAAGTGCAGAGAGAAAAAAAGACAGATGGAGAAACGGAAAGTTGTAGGAACGGGGCATTGTAAATAAAACCATAATTGCTCTTTCTGGAGGCCTTTTTTTTTTTTCTTCTTTTCTTCCGACTGTAGTTGCTCCAAAACCAGGCAGCTGTTAAAAGGCAATCAAGAAGGCGAAGGGAGAAAAGTCAAAAGCCTTATTGTTACAAGGTTGTTTTTTTTATCATGGTTTCAAGCTGTTTGAAATAATGTCTGAAAACTCCAAACAAAACAAAAGCCTGATGTTTATCCTCTCAACTGTTGTTCAGGTACATGGCTGAGAGCGATGGAATATGACTGCATGTGCCAACGGTGATTCACACAGGGAGGGGATTCATTTACACACACTTACAGGTACTTTGAGAGGGAAACTTAACAGAGCTGCACACAAAACCATGGAAACTATCACTCATTTATCTGAGTATAAAGGTTAAACTTGAATTTTAAAGAATATTATTTACATTATTTGTGTTACTGCAGTGACACCAGTATTAGAAACATACTGCATTTTTGCCAGTGTATTGATCCCCATGCTCTGTGCAAAATATTGAATATTGAAGACATTAAAGTTGAGCTGTCAGGGCTTTTCCAATTGTTCATCTGCGTGACGGCCTTTGATGATAAACCAGGACTTCTATCCAAGTTCACGTCGCCCTTTAAAGACAACTCTCAGTTCCCAGTCTAAACTATCCTGTCAAAAAACTGCATGAAAAGTTGCCTCTGCTCGAGTTCAGACGTTTTCCGCGTTCCCACATGTTTGTCATCCATTGAAGAGGGATGTTTGAATGAGAGGCAAAGAATGGATGAGAGGGGGAGAGATGGTGCTCTACCTTTTGTGAAGAGCCAGACGCCTCAGTGCCAGCCTTACATGAAGAAATTGTATTAATTAGGCACGGTGAGAGGGATCAAAGAGAGGCTGTCATCGGCGAGCAATGCAGATGTCATCTGATGCTGTCAGCCATAAGCCGTGATCTGAGACTGTGTGTCTGTGTGGAGTCAAACGGCAGACGCATTGACAGGAAGAGCTATGTACCTGCACTCCACATCCATCAAGGTGTGCGGTGGTGAAACTGGGACACTGGGATACAGTGGGCCTTCCGCTCTCAAAGAAAATAAGATGTTCTTCCAGAAGCACAGAGAATATATTTCTCTCGTTTTTCCGGGCAGTGCTCCACTGTTTAGGTAATAAAGAATAAAGATGGGCCGTAAATTCTTACATGACAGCAGCACTTTGGAGCAATGGCCGAGTGAGCGAGCGATTGGCACCGGGCGTATAATAACAGTTTATGCCTCGATAACATGCAAAGATCAAAGTGACATCTGTTCCAGTTTTTTGAATGCAGTCTGAAGGAGTGGCATTATTTACAAAAGTCTAACATCACACCCATACTTTCATGCTAAGCTAGTGAAGCTTGCATAAGTACATGAATATTCACGACTCTTGGCCCGTTTCCTGCAGTGGCCAGGTCCTGTTCTTACACCCTGCCAAGTGAAACAAACTATAAAAACTGCTGAAGAGCTTGTGATCGCTGGTGGCTTCCAGTGCAGCAGGCTCTTCTCAGTTGTCTTTTATAAACAAATGGTTTATATTTAGCATCTGTTATGAATGCTGCATACCAGAAACATAATGGAAACAATTACTGTGTAAGATACAGTCAGTCACACAGTAGTGTTGGCATTATAGTTGCACCTTGTGTGTTCAAACCTGCACAAAAGAAAAGTCACTTTAACAAACCAAAGCAGTCCAGCAGCGATTGTGCTGCTTATTCAGATAGATTGATAGATAAGTTATCAATAGATAGATAGATAGATAGATAGATAGACCAGACCTTAGTGGAGGTATAGACTTAATTAACTGTTTGTCTGATCTGATAACTTTATTAATGAACTTTAACCGTTTGGTGTTTGGACTAGTTTGAATGAGAGAAACCTGCGATATTAATGTACCTGCAATTAACCAACATGATTAATGAATTAATGAACGCGTCTTCGTTGCAAATGTAAATCTTGCTTTAAAAAAAATAAAAGAAGTTGAAAATGTCACCGACAGAGGTCGCGGTTTTACGTCGTACTGCACGCGAGCTGCCAAGAAAGTGTTCAGCGCCGGAAAACACATGAATGAGCTTTTCAAAATAGTAGAACCTTTGGAAAAGATAAAAAATAATAAAACATCCGGTGTACAGACACCTAAAAACAAAACAAATATCTATTAAAATATTCTACTCAGAGATTTGCTTAAAATAACGACTACCCAAAGAAGGACTAAAATAAATAACGATTGGCCAACACAAATTAATTGCAGATCAAATATGCTTTTTTCAATAATTATTATACAAAATAATATTTATTACTATTTTGTACAGTTGAATTCGGCACTTTTCAAATCAAGGACAACAAACATAAGAGGTGAAAAGGGCAAGAGCTCACTGAATTATTTTCAATCTCAACTGTGATCCTATTACGTTGCATAGTGATGTATAAAAAAAAAGGTGCAAATAATGATCTTATTATGGACCACAAATGAATTGTGTTAAGCTGTTTTTCGCTCTGAAACGGAATAAGTCATCACTTTGTTTATGACAAATTGTAATACGCATATGTCATGTTTTACATTCTTAAAAGGTCCAGGGAGTAATCAATTAATAGATTGAAGGAAAAACAATATTTCATAAGAATAATGAAGGGTTTTGATCTAAATACAAAAATAGAGATACTAAACCTGAACAAAACAACTAAGTATCAGGAGACGTGCAGGACAGAACTCTCCCCACATTTCGACTAGTTTTTTTCAAAAATTCATAAACCGGTAGCCTGACTTTCACAAATTTGGCGTTTTATTTTTATTTAGAAAAACTTGCACCGGAAGTGCCCTGTGTGCGTTCTGCGCGTCTGGACGCGCGCTCCTCGCTGTGTGCCGCGCGGAGCGCGTCAGTGTTCACTTGCACTGAAGTGAGGTGTGGAGGCACAGACACACTCGGCGCGTCGGTGTCTCCCACTGACCGGGTCACACACTCACCTCGGTTTTTACTGCTCAGACACAACCGATGCTCCAATGGAGAGGCGACTTAATGACCCGCCTTTGGATGAAGTTGGAGTTTTTTTCGTGCCAAACAAACACAATGTGACCATGTCGAGTCAGTGATCCGTTCACCCGCGTCGGATTTCGGAGTACCCTTATTGATCCGGGGACGAGAGACCTGGGGGGGAAAATGGGCAAACTTCAGTCAAAACACGGTAAGAGACTGATAATAAGGGAGAAATATTACTATTACAGGCTATAATCTTACAAGAATAACCCTTGTCTGTTTTGCATGTCTGTTTCTGGTGATTGGATCTGAAGCGTGTAAGCGCAGAGAAAACCCTGAAGGTGAGGATGGATCATTGATGACAGAGGATTATATGTATATATTTTTTTTAACTAATAGGTTGAGATTGACACCTGCTGATCCATGTGTTTTCTCTTCATATCTCAGGAGACAGTTTTGTTGTGAACGCCTTCCTCCGGAGAGGGATGGAGGAGTGCGAGAGGTACAGCGCCACGGAGCACAAGCTGAAGAACATGCAGGTACCAGACTGACTTTTAAAATGATTATTACTTCATATTTATTAGAAATAAATCAGAAGGAAAAAGGTGCTTGTGATGTTCCCTTGCTTTAAGGATACATTAAATGAAAAGGTCCCTATACTGATATTTAAGACGTTGTGGTGTTGATGACTGACCACAGAGAAAACATGGAATTGAATGAAAATCTAATTTACTTGATTAAATTGTTGTTTTTTTTAAATCCTGTTTTGCCCAGACACAACTGATGTGTAAAAAGTGTGTGTGCGTGTGTGTGTGTGTGTGCATGTGTGTGTGCATGCATCTGTGTGTATCTGTGTGTGTGTGTGTGTGTGTGTGTGTGTGTGTGTTTACTTGCTGATGGGATGGGATCTGTCAAGCACTTTAAAGTTGTCTGGCTGAAGTTGTTACCATTCCCCCCTTCTTCTTTTTTCCCCTGAAACACGAGCTGAGAGCTTCTTGACTTAAGGAGGAAGCAAACTTTTATTCCAGAGCTTGTCTGAAGACACGCTGATGTCTCTGTAAACTTATAGCCTGTTGTTCTTTCTGTCATGTCTGGCTCCGGCACAACACTGCAGCGGTTATTCCCCTGCCAGCATCACTGGATGGGTTATGACAGCAATGAGCCCCGTGTGTGAAGTGGCTTGGCCAAGCAACACACACACACACACACACACACACACACACACACACACAGACAGACATGTGCACACACACACACACTAACACACACGGTGGATGGAAAGGTAGTCGTTTTTCTCAGACTGCGGGATATAAAGTTTGCTCTTGTGGCCGCTGCCATCATGACTCAGGGCTGTGTCTTTCTCCTCAATGCCTCCCATTCTAGTGCGGCTCCCAGTGGGCAGCCCTCTGTGGCATAACATTACATCACTTCGATTAGCGTGTCGTTTTTTGAAGGGGTAGCCTACGAGAGAGCCCGAGCTCCCAGACAGAAAAAACGCGCGAGGAGGTCCACCGCAGAGGAACACCGACAATCGGTGAGGTGGGTGGTTGCAATAGGGGAAGAGTTATGGATCATATCAGGGACTATGAACCGCCCACTCGTGGCAAATTAAGACTTGAGAGAAAAGTTAACTCGTCTGAGTTCACACTCCCCTGAAGGGAAACCACCAAAAGGCATGATCTTGGCACTTGTTAGTAGGTGGGTCCCGCCCTCACCACCATCAAAGTCATGCTCCTGATTTATGTTGTATCATTAGAGGCTGATTATATCAGCCTCTAACTAATGCAGCTCTTCAATGTTCCAGCTTTATTCGAAAGTGGCTCGGGATTGGTTGAGCAGGAGGTGGAAAGAACAAAATCCCTTCACATGTGTTATTGCATATATCAGTCTTTATGGTTAATAGTTACAGGAGAAACAGTGCAGTGTGCATTTTCATTTACTCTTTTTCTTACCAAATCATTCATGCTATTGTAGGACGGACACTTTGGACTTTTCTTTGTTTTGTGTGACAGAAAACTGAAAATCTGATTGGATTTGGAGATGAATTGATAATGAAAATATAGTTCAGTTGTTGCCCTGATGCAAAGTATGAAATTCCACAAACCTCAGTATGTACGACATTGATGCTGTGACGATATGGTGCATAAATGCTCACTATTATACTGCAAACTCGGGATGTGACTGCCTGCTCTTATACAGTGACAGTTCTATTCATACTGTTTGAAATGAGCCTGTACCTACATTAATATGAATGATATATAAGGAAACATGACGTCTCCGGGGGAGGTTTTTCATGCCATTCAGTTTCCCATCTAACAGACAGACTCTGAGCACAGATAGAATTCATCTCAGCTGTAAACCAGTGATACAATTTTCCCGTTTGATCCCACGTACAGTTAATTAATTCTGCGCTAGGATTGGATTACGTTGTCACTCTTCCAGATATAATTACTGGATAATCCGTTCTTAGATGTCTGGGGTTCGGACCATGATTAAACAAGTCCAAGTCAAACAGAAAATACAAGTTGAGATATCATTTTATCGAAGGGATTTGACGTTTTTTTTTATCAATGTCAGCAACATTTTCTCCTCCTGAGCATTTCAGCACGTGGCTCTCACCAGACAGTAGTTTCAGCACTTGGCCGCGGGGACAGCTAAAATGACTTTATCATTTCATATTGGAGGAGATTGGCCAAACACACTGTTTCGCCCTGACCATCCCCCTCCTCATTGTCAAATGGGGGAGTAGGATTCCTGAGCTGTCTGGCTGCGACTTCAAAGCACAGAGCTGTGAGTTATAAAAGGGCTCTGATATCAGTGGAGCCTCCGAACCCTCGCCCCTCTATCCCCCTGCCCCTTTTTCCTGGGGGATGGGCTGAGGGACGGAGTGCTACCGAGAAAACAACAAACAAGTGCCGAAAGAGCCCGTGCCCAACATCATTCTACTTCAATAGCTGTTTCTATCCAACAAATTGTGAATGCTTTTCTGCAGGATATTGATATTGCTGCAAACCGTGATCCAAGATAGAAGCTGGCAGGGTGCCCTCAATTTGTCACCGTGCAGCCTCCTTAAAGAGTGTTGTGAGTGGACAAAGAGAGCGTGACTTCAGGGGAATCAATTTTTCTCATCCTGGCCAAGGTTTTGACACTTCTTTTACAGGTGTTCAAGACAAGTCGTAGCTGCCGAAGCACCTGGTGCAATGTAGAAATATTAAAGGTGAGATCAAAGGTACAGCCCCCCCCCCCACCAAAAAAGCAAAAGAGCTTTAGATATTGAAATATTGAAAAAGCAGAAAACTCCAAACCCTGTACTTATCCAAACCGGTGTTCATTAGTGGAAGAGCTCCGTGAGGGTTCACTGTGTTTCACCTCTGGAAACGTCAACGCATCGGCGGTCCAGACCCTCGCGCGCACGCGGCTACGGTGCTTCAAACGCTCATGCTTGGATGCCCAAATAATGACATCTTAATTCAGCCTTTCAACACCATCTTTTGTCTCAAAACTTCCCGCAGACTTGGCCGGTGGAGAGTGAGCGTGCCAAAAGCCCGGGACACAAATTTATTTTGACTCACGGAGAGTTACATAGCACTCACCCCGCAATAATAAATTAGGTTTAAGAGCAGAGTTCCCAAGCAGCTCACTGAACTAATTGTAAGTTAACGTTTTTTTTTTTTAACATTCATTTGGAATTTGTGAATAAGAGTTTCCCCCTTATATAAAAAAGTCCTCATTTGGCAATCCGGCTTAAAATGGATGTTTTGCTTGGACAATGTCGCCGCTGGGCATTTGGGCATGTCTTCAAGTCACGTGTTAATTTTGAATTGGCAGTATTTGATTTGGAGCTGAGGCAGGGATATCTGTGTAATCTTAAGGCCGTGGCCTGAAATGACATTTTATTTTTCAGTACACAGCCACAAGTTTAAAACTGAGGTCATTTTGTTTTAGTTTTGAGCCGTGTGTAGTGGAAGCAATTGTGCAAACCCCGAGGTCTGTGAGCTCTTCAAGACATATTCTCGGCAACAACATCTCATGACTTTTCACTTCTGCCTCTCCTACAACCACGAGGGATGAAAAAAATAAATAAAAAAAGGCCTGTCCCTGATGCAACGACGACCATGGAGTGATACATGGTGGAGAGGAGACAAAAAGGTGTGCTCATACTGTATACTGTATGTCTTCACTTTTGAGGGGACTTGAAGGCATTTGGAGAGTTTGTTTTTTTCCACCCCTTCTTTTTTTTTTTTTTTTAAATTGGCTTCACAAGAAGGCGAGCTGTGAGCCTTCATCTCTGAATGAAAAGCATGTGGCTGGCATCCAGAACAGCGGGGTCTTTCAGCACGGCCCCGGCAGACATCTGTTCCTGGTTTGTACAGCAAAATCCTGGAGCACGGAGAGGGGCTGTGGTGGGAAGGGGGCGAGAGAGGGTGGCGGGGTGTAGGAAAAGAGGGGTAGGAAGGGGGGAGGAGTGGTGGGTTTAAGGGTGGTTTTTTTCTTGGGAGAGATATTTGAGGGGCTTTAAAGGTAGTGGGGGAAGGGGCGTAATGGAGAGCCTCATCCGCCTTGTCCACTGCATTGTTTGGCCAGGAGTTGACCGTTGATCTCACCTTTCCTTCTGTATAAACAAGCGTTCAACCTGCAAATCGCACCATTGTCTTTAGACTCTTTTTTTTTTGTGTGTCTCTGTTGGTCGCAATTTGTCCAGAGCAGTGTAAACATCATCACCTGGTTGGCTTCCGCACACGTCACAAAGTGCGAGATGCTTGTTTAAGCCATTCTTTCATGTTGGAGCGTCGGAGTGTGTATCAACGCACGCCGCTGCTTGTGAGTCAGAGAGGCCGAGTCTCCCTCTCTGTTTGTGAGTGAATGAGTGAGTGAGAGGCAACGGGTGTGTGGCCCGTGCCTTAATGGAGAACGACATTAGAAAGATTCAATGTTTATTTTTTTCTGAGGATATTTATACTGTCTGAAGTGCTTTGGAGCCGTCTGCTGTGTTCGTGAAGGGAGCAGGGTCATCAGGAGGAATCAAGGGAGCCATCACACCGTGATTCACAAGCCTTTGGCACGGATCAAGGGCTGCATCGACCTTGGGCAAAATGAGCTATAGGCCCGTTTTAAATCCCCAATTTATTTATTTTTTTCAAGTTGTGTGAATTTTACACAAGGCCCAAGTCCTCAAGATTAGATAAATGCCGCAGCAACCTTAAGTCCCCCAATAATTTGATTTATGTTTTGCAGTAGTGCCTCTACTAATCAAATTTGTGGTTGTAGTTATCAGATTAATACACACTCATCCAAAAGGGCGTTGAATCAGGGGCTCAGTTCTAATGTCCTGCAGCTCTTGTGACTTGTAACTCATAACTATGACCTGGATGAATGAGAAACGCCACAGACATTAATGCACACTCATTGTCACACGAGAAGACTGATGCCACAGTCATAACTGTACGGCACATAGGGAAACAAGGGGAAACAGCTAAGCCGATGACGTCCAAAGACAAGAGAATCACGCCGACACAATTAGACGGACAGTATCCCCGCATGAAAAAACATAACTGCCTCATTCCATTTCAATGGATCCAGATTGTCTGACAAAAAAAGTTGACACCAGCACAATTTCTGAAGCTATGCAATGAAGCAGCATGCATCGAAATAGATATACACAACTATTGCATGTCGACAGGCTCTCTGGTTGAATTGGGACAACACTGTGACAACTGTTATCCCACCACAGCAGCAGATATATGCCATACCGTGGGTTGTACTTTGCATTTGATGGCATACACAATAATTAGATTTCTCCCGCAGTTCAAAGGAGAAGACGAATGACAGCCACTCCACTTCCTGCGTTGGTGGAGCTCCTTTGTGCAGACGCTCCGCCGCCTTCAGAGATATCTCAGCCCCGTGATTGCCACTTTGAAGTCGCACACTTCTTGTCACTGCTTTTCATGATATTTATGAGATATCTGTCTGCGTGCTTCAGAGACACCCGTGTAGCTTTATGGGACCGGTTTGCCGCAAGTCATCAGGAATGCAATCACATGTGAATATCCGAACTCCCTGAACGTAGCCCATCCCAGGTTTTTTAGCGACACTACGTGACCTAGACGTGCGTGGTCACCGATGTCAGCGGGGAGACCTCACTTCCTCTGCATGATTGGTGTGCTGGTGGCTGTTGGGGGCAGCCCCGTTGAGGGTTAACCCTGGACTAGGTTTTTTCTCTCGCTCCTTGCCAGGGGAAAGAAAATACCTGAAGCTGGAGCCGAGTGCTTAGCGCTGACATTTTTGGCAAAGGCTGCTGGATCCAAGTCTGTGTTTGATCTCGTGCTTCTCCCAGCCAAGTAAAACACCGGGAGACTCAAAGGTTATTACATTTTAGTGTGTAAGGTATGTTTCCACATAAACCCCTGTTCCCCTTAGAAAGCTTTAGCTCTTTTCCAAGTGGACTTCATTTCGCAAGCCTTAGAGCAGCCATGGGAATATTATATTTTTTCAGTTATGGTTGTTGGTGGTGTTATTATACACTGTCATTATAGCCATTGTTAATTGATTACACTGATGTAATTAAGTATTAGGTGAGTGTAGCGCATCCAAGGGCTTCCTAAAGCATCCAGTGTCCTCCCCGAGGAGGATACAGGATGCTTTAGAGTCCAAGTATTATTCAAACATTGTCCGACGAGACATTGCACATCTATTTTTGTACAATATTTTGTTTCTTTAAATATTTGCAGTTTGAAAAGGGAGACTGAGGTTTGTTTGCCTAAAGAGGACAGGGGATTCCTCTTTTGGACATAAGTTTGTTATCCCATGAATTCAGCCAGTGGAAACTTGAGATTGCCTCCACAAAGGTCAGATGCTGACACCCTGTATATTCCACAATACAGGCACTGAGGAAACTGAAGTAGCTTGCAGCACAATACCTTTATAGCTATAAATCTTAGACATGAATACCCCTACTTTTAAGTGTATGCGGGAGAAAAATTGGAATAAGGACAGAACAGTAAATAAGGACAGGACGGCAATGCCAGACTTAAATATATGGAAAAATTGAGCTGGATCATTCAGCTGTGTTTTTGAGTGAGTCATAAACACTTGTCGTATTGTGATGCAATGTGCTCCTCTCTTTGGCCACTTCCATTCACTTTCTGTGTATAAAAAGCCTTCGGAGTCACCCCCGAATGCTTCGAAACCTCATCCCCGCTCTACATTCCTGAACCCGACGCCCTGTTAGGTTTGAGGCTGGGGAGTGGAACTCCACACACACCGCAAACCCTGGCTTCCATTATGCTAAAAGAAAAAAGAAAAACAAGTGGAGGGCACCCAGAGCTGCTGGCGTCAAACATTGTTGTGATGCTGTGCTGTTTGAGGCAAAGTCTCTGCCTCTAAGCAAACTGTTCTTAACATACAGCATAAACCAGGCGTTCCCATAGCACGTGAAGCGCCGTGAAAAGGAGTCGATACCTTAAATTCATTTGATATTCAAGCTAACCTTGAAAAAAATACGTAATTTATTGCAGAGCTGTGCTCTTACGTGATCCATCTTTACACAATATCCATCTTCTTGTCATCCAATTTCATATGCATAATGCCAAAGCACAAGATTTATCAAAGACACCCAAAACCCAGACCCCTGAGGAACTAGGCATCTTTCTCTCTGCTGTGAGCTGGGCCTCCCCCTCTTTGGGACCCCAAGCCTGCACATGTGTCGGTATCGCTATTACTCAGCTCATAAAACGCCACAGTCCCATCTGAAAGTGGTTAGCTGTTGAAACAGACTAGCAGCTTCAAAGCCTGGATCCAGGCTCTGCAGACAGCACGGGCCCGGCCCTCCTCCTGCACATCACATTCCTCTCCAACGGGGAATGGCTGCAAACTGGCTTTTGTTACACAAACCTGTTCCCGTCATCCAAAAACCTCAATGGGTCTCCATTAAAAAGGAAGTGGTTTATTTTTGTCGTGGGTGGTAATTTTTCTGGGGAATTTGATTTAGGAAATAAACGGTTTCAGACGGGTTCTTCTCGTGGGCTCCGATGAAATAGGAACTCAGCAGTTCCCACATTGTGCATTGGTTTATATACCCAGACACCTTTTGTGCTCTTTCTATATGTGACAGAAAGGGAGGGAGAGGATGAAACGGTGCTGAAAGAGGCCTCTGTTCTCATTTCCTCTGAAGGCAGCCTTCTTTTCTTCCCCCCACCCATTCCATCCACTTCAAAAGCTGACCTGGCCCTGTGTGCCGTATAACATGTTTACCTAAAGACTCATTTCAAATAAACAGTATTTCTCTCTGCGACGCCTGCCCCCCCCCCCCCCCCCCCCCCCCACCAAGAACCTTTCACAGACACCATCTGCTCAAAGGAGGCGCTTCACAAGGACAACACACTTAATCAGGATTTCATTTCATGACATCTCTGTGGAGTGACTTTTGCAGCATACAGTTTAAAAAAAAGAAGTCTCAGCTTAGTTGAACAAATTGTGTTAAAAAGGAAGAAAATACTAAAACAGAAAATCTGCTTTTGAAAGTTGGTGGCGCCAATAAATGAGCACGGCAAAATTCTCCAATATCCATGCTCTGCGATGCCTTTACCTATCACCAGCACCTACGTCTTTGTGTTGATAGGGGCTGACTGATCCTATCACCTCAAGAATGCCAGTGTATCAGAATATCTGAACTTTTACCCCCACTACCCATGTGCTCAGCTTTGAGAACCGCTCAATCCTGGTAGCAGCCGGTTATCTCATAGCTTTTAAAGTGTTATTGCACATCAGCACCCTCTGCTTTTTGAAGCATAGACCCACCCTCAAGAACCTTTATCTAACATTAAGTGTCACACTTAGTGCCTTTAAGTGGACTGCCCCCAGACTTGTGTATGTGTGATGGAGAGCGAGGCTCCATTGGGCTTGTCGCCTTATACCTGAGATTAGATAAGAATATACAAGCAGCTAAGCTAAGCTAACCCGGCTCATGTTTGAGCGCGAGACCCTTTCATGGCCCCACAGCCCCCGTTTGCCGTAATTCCGGCCGTGAAAGCAGCAGCTCTCTGTGCACGCTGCTACAAAAAGCTGGAGCCGAAGGAGGAGGTGGGGCTGAGCCGAGCTGCCCTCTGCACCATAGCCTTTTGATCTCTGCTTGTGCCATGGATGAATTACGTTCCAGAATTTCACACTGGGGAACTGTGCTTCAGAAACACACAGCTTGTCTGTCAGGTCACTAACGTGCACACATGGCAGCCTCAGTCCAAAAGGAGAAAAAAAGGGCGGATGTTACGGTTTCACCAACTTCGGCCTCAATACCTCTGCTTGGTGTCTTCCTGTGATGTGTCACAAATAAAAATAAGAATTCATGGTTTGCGTCATGCAGCTTTAAAATTCTTGTCCTGTAGCTACAACTTCAGAAGTAATTCATCGTATCCTTTTTTTCTATTTTTTCAATCAGTAATTTTCTTTGAGAATAATTCAACAGAAATATGAATTAGCTTTGCCTGATTTTGATGCATCAGTAATTGGCCCTCATCTGTTCATCTCCGGCTTTAAACTTGGTTCTCTCTTTCATGGGAAGTTGCATCTCAAATGCCGAAGCGTTACAGCCAGTGGCCCTTTGGCAATGCTCCATTTTTACATATCCAGGCTTCCTTCTCATCGTATGAAGACCACGGAGACTCCACTGCTTCCTGTGCCCAGCAGGAGAGTATTTTTAGGAATCCTCAGGAAAACACTTGGTGTTGACCCTGGGATGACCCCCTGTCCAGTTCCAGGCCTGTGAGGAACTTCACAGCTTGGAATTAAGCTGGTTCTTGCAGTGCCAAGCATTCTCGTGGTCTTTGAGACTGGCAATCCCTACCAGACGGAGGAGACGGCAGCGCTGGACAGTCAGAGATAGTTACACAACAACAAAGGGAAAACTGCAGCAGTTTGCAAAGCCAAGGCATGTTCTTTTACCCAAACTATTTTGGCGAGATGCCCTCAAGCCTTAAATGTTTCATTGTAAAGAGGAACAGTACCAATTGTGCAAATAAGTGGTGTCTAATAGGACCTGAGGTTTGGCAAGTGTCAGGGAGAATAGTTAGCCTATAGCAGATGAGTTATTAGAGGCTCTGCCTGTGTGCTCGCCTGTCTACCCTGGTTATTTGTTGCATCCTGCTGTGCTGAACTCTGTATTTTGGCTGTCTCTAAACAGTAAGCCTGATTTCCCCCTGAGGACCGAAGGCAATAATGGTACAGTACAACATCCGTTCATCTCTGTTTGCCCAATATGCCTCCCAGATGGATGTGTTCAGAGTTCACGCTACATTACTGGCTGATTTGTCACGGCTACATAAGCTGCCCTTATCGTGGTCAGTCATATGTATCTGCACTTCTCTGTGCAAGTTACCCAAAGGGATCAGTAACTAGTGGAGCTGCGCTGTTGAGGTCTGATTTTGACCCTGAACCTGTTCTTATCCTGCTGTAAGAAACATTCAGGAAACCAGCAAGCTGCTCGTCCACTGACACACAAGCTTTTTAACAGCGCGAGTGTCTCCGGTTCAGGTGAGCGGCCAGAAAGTCATTGTGGATTAGAGAGAGACAGAGACGGGCACTTATACACCACAGGGTGCTTGCTTTAGGCGGGAGGGTTAAACACAACTAACTATGGTGACAACTAGAAATATTTGATTCAAGAATATATCCATGTGAAGGAGGAAAGTAAAAAGGAAATTAGGATTACAAATTAGTGTGGTTATGATTTTTTTGAAGCAAATTTATGCTAAAACAACCTACAAACATGAGCTTGTATCAGTGGGTGGCAAAAGAAAAGTAGGGGAAAAGTAGTTAGCAAGCGACCAATGAAGATGAATAAAGGTTGCTAATAGGTAATATTATTGCACCATTGACTCTTGATAATCCACTCACATGAACATGATACAGTCGCGTTGAAGTGGCACTTGGGCTCAGCTAACAAGGCTGTTTGGGTCCGTCCGACAACAAGACGGGGTTGGGAACCACTCGTGTGAGGCTTGGGCAACGTTGCCGCTCTTCCACACTGGCGTACAGCTGTCCCGACCCAACGTGGTTTGTTTACATTTCTCAGTCACCCACAGGAGCACTGTAATGCCTGTAGCTCCAAACCACAGGGCCGCGCCCCTATGAACTGCCAGGCCGCGTTTTCAAAACCTGTGACTCAAATCCCTTGCAGCTTAACAAAACGGGCAGTGAAAACAGTGGTGTCGGTGGTTATCTCGCAGGTGAGGGCAATTATAACTGACATGGCACTAATAGACAGACAGCTGGAAACTGACACTAAGTACAACACACAAAGAGCGCCCTTACCGACGAGAGTGGCTGTGTCGAAACAGTTGTCATCCAAACAGGACCGGACAAGGTGCAGTGGTGACTGTGACAGACAGGCGACCAGTTTGAGGGGTTAGATTTATACTAGACCACATGAGATTACTGCAGCTGATGGGCTTCACAGGGATGCTCAGCTGGACACTCGCCGCCACCTCACCCACAACCTGGCAGTCTGAGATCCACTGTGTTGTTTAAAGGGCCTGTGGAATGTGGAACAAATCCCCTCAGCTTTATCAGCCTGGACGCGCTCCCCATTGGCCGGGCTTAAGAGCCAGGGGCCTGCGCGGGAGCTTACAGAATTTCACATGCAGGCCAGAAACAGAGGAACATCCTGTTTGAGTCCAACCGCCTGTCCCACACGGGCTTTGATATGCCGTCGTCTTGTGCGCTCGCGTCTTTGTTGTTTGTCAGGGTGTGACTGCGTGCTCAAAATACGTTCCGTATGCCTCCTGCCTTGTGTCCGTGTACATCTGGTGCTGCAGTATAGTGAGTGGTGAAAAGAAATCAAATTAAGCTGCAACAATTTTGAAAATCAATATGATTTATAGTCAAGCAAATTCACCAAATATTTGCTTTTTTTCCCAACTTCTTCAGATGTGCTGCCTTTTGTTTTATATAACGGTGGATTGAAACTCTTTGTACTTTTGACTTTAAATCGGACAGAAAAAATTCTTCTGGGAAATTGTGACATGTTTTTTTCACTACTTTATGGGCTAACTGATTTGAGTTTATTTGACCTTGTTCAACACGGTTACC
This sequence comes from Scophthalmus maximus, assembly GCF_022379125.1. Taxonomy (NCBI): domain Eukaryota; kingdom Metazoa; phylum Chordata; class Actinopteri; order Pleuronectiformes; family Scophthalmidae; genus Scophthalmus; species Scophthalmus maximus. The sequence continues at coordinate 10,928,739 of NC_061515.1, read as the reverse complement.
TACCAAGTATAGCATAAGGCTGTGAGACTTGACTTACTGGAGACTTCACCGTTTGAAAACATCACTGGACTTCAGCTTTAAATCCAATACACGACTCAAGTTTAAACTTGAGACATGTATAAAACCCCTGAACGAAATAAAATGAACAGACACCGTCAGTTGTGACTGTTAAAATAATCCATTTTACTTCCCTTTTGAGTCCATGTAACATAGCATATTCTTATAAAGGTCCACAGAGAGACTATTGCATTACACCACCAAGCCCGGTTGCCTCTGAATTAAAGCAACATGCTCTCTGTGGAGCTGTCACAGTGTGTGTGGCATCAGATTTGAAACCTTTCTTCAGTTTTTTGTGTTCTTTTTTTTTTAGATATAGTGAACCATGACAACCACTTTGTGTTTTTTTCTCTTTCCAGTAACCGATCACATACATTGACTGTGTTATGATCTGCTATACGTCCATAATTTAGTACATTTGCGTAACCCAGATTCACCAGTGTGAATCCAGTCGCTGGTATGAAGCGCATGGTTTCCAAGTCGCCACAGTAGCTGCCTGTGTGTCAGCTGAGAGGGGGGCACTCATTACATCAGACTCCTATCAAAGCTTGCTTTAATGAAGGCGAGCTGATTACAGCACCGGTGACAGATGCAGGGTGGTCAGCCAGTGATGATAATCTGTGTTTATGCCATCCAGCAGGTCATAAGCAAAGTGAGAGAGAGCGAGAGAGCAGTGAAATGTTGAGGAGGGGTTTGGACTGGAGGGGCGTGCAGAGTTTAGAGGATAGTCTTTCCTGATTGAAGGGGAGCGGTTGACTTTTAGTGGTTTACATGCTGCTCTTACATAGACGGGCAAGCATGCTCATCTCTCCCCACAGCTGTTGTTACACTGGTACCAAAGAGGCTTCGCCCCGCTGATTCATGTCCTGCCAAGGGGAGAGGTTTCGCCTCCTGTTTGACCTCAGATAGAGTCAATACCCTGTACGAGCCATATCTTGGCCATCTTGGCCACATGGGGCCATTCAAGATAACAGGATGGCATTCTGCTCTGAGCTCGTTTCCATTCATAGAAAGCCATGTTGTTGGCACACTGATGCGTGGATCAAATACCCAAATTAGTGGACAAAGGCAAATGTTAGCTTTCTTGTAATGACAAGTACTTAAAAGGCAAGGTTGTGATTTTTGAGGCTGGAGTTGAAAAAGCTCCAAACCAAAATCATGATAACATTGGATGGCTACAAACTGAAAGGTAAAAATATACTGTAATTACAAAGAAAATTATAATAATCGGGCTAACTGGACTGTTTGTTTTAATATTGCTACTCACTGCTCGGTGAGGCCAATGTGCTGTGTTGAACCCTGAGCACCATAATTAACCCGACCTGGAACCGAAGCTGAGGTCTGACAAACCTACAGAAGAGGGGGCGTCTTGTTCAGCCGTCAGGAGACCACCATATTGTTCTTTTATTGTCTTGCAAGACTGTTGTGCAACAGGCCCTCTCTCTCTCTCGCTCCCCATACTTCCAGCCCAAGCCCCCACCCTCCACCCCTGGCCTCCCTCTCTTTCACTCGGCCTCTCCTCGGTATGACCGCTCACATCTGGTTTTGAGTCAAGGCCAAGTCGGTTTCTTTTGGAATGGAGAGCTTTTATTTCTCAATGGCCCCACTACCTCTCCGGTTTCATTCTGCGGTGAAAAGTATGCAGTTTGTTTATGAACGCGTGTTCCTTTCCTTCATAGTGATACTTTGCAAATCCTCATTTTCATCAGGGTTCCCCACAATTATCCTAAATTAATGGCCTGTGGGAGTGGGAATGCTGGTTGGTGGTCATCAAGGCTTTCCTGTGGCGCCCCCCTAAGTGTCAACTCCAGGTGACTTTGTATTTCTAGAAACTGTAAATCCTGTAGAACTTCCACCACTTGCCCTGCAGCGTTTGTCTCCCAAGGCAATTACTGCGTGGCGAACTGAGATTGTTGGCCTGGTTTGGACAAGGAACTGCACAGTACAATGCAAAGATGCCTCATATTTGAGGGAAGAAAAAATAGAGAAGTCACAAATGGATGGCTAATTGCAGCTTTATATAGAAATGATCCATTGGAAGTATTTAAGAAAAAAACGCATAGCTTTCAAATTGTATGGGGAAGCTTCCAGACAGTATCCCGTTTTTGTACTTTTTTTACAGCATACATTTGCACTCGTATACGGATCCTCACTTCTGATCGAGTTGCCATTTTTCATACCCCGAGGCCAGTGAAGATGCAGTTTTGTAAAAAATCAGCTGTTATTCATATGATTTGAAGAATGGACTAAGAGAAATGTGTATACTTACATATTTAGGGGTTGTACAACCGGGGGGGTTAGAACAAAGATGTGCAGTGTTTTCCAGTGGGAGGATGGGTGGTTAGCAGGCAGGGAGAGAGACTCCTGGAGGATGTCTGATGTCACCTGGTAGGGAGCTATGAAAGCTCCTGGTTACCCTATCCCACATAAAAGTCTGGCAGGAGGCTGGGGCTTTAGGGAAGCTCGGCAGAAATGCTGCATTAAACAGGAACAAACATCACACACCGTCGCTGTCTGTCTCTTATGTCAAGACGTCTGGAAGACAGAGTTTGTTTACATGGAACGTTGTCAGTGCCATTTCCAATGCAGTGTTTTGTTTTTTAAGACAACGGAGATCTAACGCCTTATCGTCTCCTTGTCGTTCTGGTTGAAGTGTCGGTCCCACACATGCAATTTTTTTCATCTGCCTTCCCCATACCCAATACCACACACTGCGTAAATGTGTATACCATGGGTTTCAGGTGTACGGCACTGGTGGAAAACAAGGAACGCTTTGCTCTCAAGTGCTAACACATTTGTGTAGCCTACAGAGCAGCTTGTGATCTGATAGCGAAAGAATGAGAGCCGCTAGATGCCAGAACGCAGTTAATTACACATGTGGTGGGCAGATTTGAGCCCGACACCGTGGGCGATGGGGATGGAGATGCCATGTGTTTAGACGTTAAACTGCAGACTGTGGTCAGACCCAGCGTTGCTCTCTCATTAGCTCCCCCAAATGGATGTAATAGAGGTGGGGGGGGGGGGACCATGTGTTCAACACAAGCCCTGGTCCCCTCCTTGTGCAGTCAGCAAGACGTCTCCTGACATTTGAATTTTAATTAGAGATGAGATTCTCTTTTGGCAGTTGGTTTATTTGCTTCATTTCATTATAGTCAATGCCGAGTCCCGTCTCTCATTTAGAGGTGCTTATACCTTGCTCTGCACACTCATGGGAATGAGGATGAGAAGAATCAATGGTTGCCTTTGAAGTTCCTCTGAGCTGCGTCACAGTGCGTCTATGTGAACTCCCTCATCCTTACATACTGCCCTTCATTAAGGGACTGCGGTACCGAGAAGGGGAGATAAAAGCATCCTTCCGCAGAGGAAACAACAGCTCGGCGGCAGAAACCACAACAGATAGATGTATAGGGATACATCCACACTCATTTGGTGATTTAAGAATGTTGGGAGCGGTACCAGTTGTCTCCATCTCTCCCAGAAGCCTTCCGGAGCCTGTGAAAACCCACCTCCAACTCTCCCTCTTCGCCCAGGAACTGGAGTCAGCAATAGATAGGCCATATCTCCTTTCAAACAAACTGCATCCTCCTCTGCCTCTACTCTTATCTGCATTTTCTTCCTTCCCTCTTTGTTCCTCATTTCTTTCCTTCCCTCCTTTACCCCTTTGTGCTCTCTTTCCTCTGCCTGTGTCTTCTATTCTTTATTCCTCCCGCTCACTTCCTGCCCCTCTTCTGTTTCCCCCCTCCTCCCGAGGCTCGACTCCCATTCTTTCGCTGTGTTCTCTCAATGTCTCCGGTGGCCAATTTGCAGGGGGTGTCCGAGCCTTGACCCTGAGACTCAACTGGCTCCCCCCTTCAGCGATGAAGGTCAAGGCCTAGATTACAGGCTGGAGGTATCATCCTCTGAAGTGAGGAATAATCACGGGGTATGAGATTGTTAAATAGAACCACAGGCCCTGGCGCTGTCATTACTCTGAGAAAGAGGGGAAGGGGAAGGAAGAGGGGGGGGGGCTCGTTCACCTAAACGCATGCAGATGTTCTGACTCTGGCTTGAGCCTCGGCTCTGTTGAGGGTACATGGAGTTCTTTTGTTTTCTAGCATCTATCTGTTTTTTATTTGTCTCGTTTCAGTGGGCCTCCTTGATTCAGTCTGCTGAGATTTTATTTCAAAGTGTATGGAGCAGCTTAGAGGGCTGAGAATGACGTAAACAAGATGAATCATTTGTTGTTTAAATACTTCTGGTTTACGGCCTGTGCTGCACTTAATTTTCATTGTTTCCACAATCCAGTTGTAAGAATGGCCATGGCTGTGTGTGTGTGTGTGTGTGTGTGCGTGTGTGTGCGTGTGTGTGTGTGTGTGTGTGTGTGTGTTTGTTTGTTTGTTTGTGTGTGCGGGTGCATGGAGACCCCATTGCCTCTGCATTAGCACATGTGTGGGGTGGTTATGAATACACTGTGGTTCTGTTTTATACAGGATATTGATTATTCACACGTGACAGTGAAGCCTTTTTCCCTTCCACCCCTTTGCCCCACTTTTGTTTTATGGCATCGGAATTGTGTATATAATCAGTACCATCCTATCTGCATGGAAATTTCCATCTGGCAATTATTCTCCATTCAAAATAAATACACACATGTTGCTGAGTTTGTTTTACATAAACCACTCGGAGTCCAGTTTTCAACAAGAAATACAACAAAATACTTTTTTCCTAAACTATGTCTGGACTTCTCCCATCGAACCCTTCTCAGTGGGTTCCATGTCAGGCAGGATGAGAATAAACAGCTTGGCTAAGAGAGAGAGAGAGAGCTCAGATGATGAAGTGCACTATGGGTTTTTTTGATGGATGCGAGAGGTCCATTTGAAGGGCTTGGAGGAATCTTGAAAGCTTGGCTGTGGCTGCGCTCGCTGCGTCCCAGACAGTGAAACACAATAAGCGTGCAGATGTTCAAAGTGTTTGGCTCCGCTGGAGCCTCTAGCCCTCTCCCTCTCATCTGAGTAGGAAATACTTTAGCTGGAACTGTTTGTTTTCTCTGTGTCTGTGGTCTGAACTGTAGATTCACTTACATCTCTTGAACCCCCCTCTCTTTCCTTGTCTCTCCTTGTCCCAGGCGTTTCCAAATGGTGAGCTGAAGGATGGACACTTCACTGATCAACACTGTCCCCTAGAGGGTAGGTGGTGAAGGATGTCGGTTCACTCATTGATAGGCTTTGTGCGAAAAAAATCCTTGAATCTTTGATGCTGAAGGAAAGAGATCTAATGTTGTATGACAGATGACTATGTATGAGAAATTAGTAGTAGAATGAGTCCATAAATAACACAGCATGAAAGGTGGCGTATATACTGTACATCTGTATGATATCAAGAGGAGAAGAAAAAGAGACCGGTGCATAAGTCATGTTATCACAGGGTTATAGTCCTTAATTTAATGTTTAATGTGCAGAAAGTGTGTGGCAGATATTTTATGTTTCAAGGGTTTTAGGTTTTCAATGGAATTAGTGATCTGCCGTGTTAAGATACGACATTTATAAGCAAAGGAATCCTCAATCCAAGTCAAGTTTTTGTTGTTGTGAAGCCTTGGGCTTTTTATGTGGAAGTGTAGCTACTGAACCACACAAACTGTTGCATAATTTCTAGATGAGAAGACACTACCTTCTGTTCCTAACGTTCGTGTTTCATCTTGTGTTGACAGTGGTTCTTCCTCCTGAGAAGGCCGAGGGCTGTGAAAGCTACCTGCAGTACCTGCACGCAGAGGACGGAGAGCGAGAGATACTTAGAGATGCCACCAAAGCCCCTGGGAAGAAACGGATGAGTCTGGATGTAAGCAGTGACCGAGTTCACAATTCTACTATTCACCCTTTAACCACTGATCCAAAAATCATGTATTTCCCCAAATCGGGGACACAGCTTTTGTCTCCAATTGGACTAGCCAATTTTTTCCCTGAAGGTAGCCTACGACAGACGAACGCACGCACGCACGCACGCAAACACACACACACACACACACACACACACACACACACACACACACACTCACAATCACACAGCCTCGCCCTCACAAGATGAAAAGTATACGAGCCTTGCTGCTGATCAATACTTTCAACTGTGAGCTATAGTGTTTGCTTCACGACAGGATTTTTCAAGTTAGAAAAAGGTCTCTCCTCAATCACGCGCTAAGAACTGGGAGTGTTGAAACTGTTGTGCCTTTTGGTGACTGAAAGTTATTTAAACATGGGTTAGAAAATAAATGCATTGTGGGTAACCTCTATCCGAGCCACGGCTGTGTGCCCGCACCATGAGCACAGAACCTCTGTCTGTATGTTGACACTGCTCCCGACCATATCCTGATTGAATTTAGGGACCAATAAACAGAATAAATAGATTGTAATGTTTAGACTGGGGTATTTTAAAGAAGTGCTTAGATCTGCCCTTCAGTGATCACTGCTGGTTATGTGCGCCGGCGAGATATCATAGAACTGTGAAGGGCTGCTTCTCTCTCTGGGGTCTCCTCCCATGTAAACATACACTGACTTTCACAGTGTCAGCCCTCCGCCGTGCCTGCTGCAGGGCCTATATTCCAGATGTTTATTTTGCCAATTATGGCCATGTTACTAGATACGTCTGAATCAAAGTGACTGCCAAAGAATTGTAACTGAGAGTGGCTGCACTCATTTTTCCTGGAAGAAGGTAGAAATACAAAGTCATAGTTGAAGGGCTCACCGCTCCATCGCTTCTCTCTCTGCTCCCCCCACACAAAGGTAAAAGCAGCTGAATGGATTCTTAATGAAAAAATATTTGTTTATGTTGGAAAACAAAGATTTTGCCAGCACCTTGTTCTGCTATATAGCTCATTCATACAAAACTTTAAAATTCTTTAAAAGATCCCTTCCTTTCATCAGACAGACTTAAGTTGCTGCGATGGTTTATTTTTGTCTTGTGAGAGAGTTTTTAACGTTAGCAGATAGAACTCATTCAAGTTTTGATCTGTTCCCAGATCAGATTGGACGGTGTCATGAATTCCTCTTGCTAATTGCAATTTCTCATGAAGGATAAAGGAAAAACTCTTAAAAACTGTAAATGGATTACACCGACACAAAGGCTGAGATGAGTGAATCGGATGTACTCTGCTGCCCCCTGTTGTTATAAATACTTCAGTGTTCTGTCTTTGAAGTGTGAAGTGATATGGATTTTGTATATTATAGATTTTCAGTACACGTGTTTGTATCCACAGGACTTGGAGTGTGATGTGTCTGTGGAGGACGACAACCGTCAGGAATGGATCTTCACCCTTTATGACTTCGACAACAGCGGTAAAGTCACAAAGGAGGTGTGTATGTTTTCGCTGTCTTTACTCTCTGTCAATTTCTATCTGCGCTCCTAAGTACTGCTTAGTAACATTGAGAGCCTGTGCCTTGTAAAAGTCACAGGTCAAATGTAGGCCAACTGTGTCCAACTCCTTTCATTCCAGGACATGTCCAGTCTGATGCACACCATCTATGATGTGGTGGACGCCTCTGTGAATCACTCCTGCCACAACAAGAGCAAGACTCTGCGCGTCAAACTGACTGTCACTCCGGAGCCAAGGAGCCATAGAAGAGAAACGGGGGCAGGTAAACGGGAAGACATTTATTTATTATCCCAATATGTGAGGTGAGGTGACTCTGAATGTCTTACAGATCCGTTGATCTCGGGGCATAGTTTTGATTCAAAGGCAACTCTCAGTTCAGTTTAGTCAGTGTTAATCTGTAAGATGTGTTTGTACTAGTGGCATTATGGATAAGAAAGACGTCACTGCTGTGATGTTTGTGCAGTGCACTCAACAATCAACTGGTGTGGCCAGATATTTAAATTTGTTCCGATGTTCACAGTGCCTAGTTTATGGTCTATGTATACTTTTGGACTTGCCAGATACTTACTGACTGATGACAACTTCTGTGAGAGCCAACCTGATTATTCAAAACAGCTAATGGAGCAAAGGATTATGGTTCAGGTGCATTCAATTTAAAAAAAAAATAGCTGTTTCAGTCTGTAATAATGAATGTTGCGGAACACTTATTGTCGTCCTGTGCTCTCTCTTCAGATCGCTGTCACCAGGACGAGGGGCGCTCAGCTGACAAACGGCTGTCCTCATACATCAGGTCAGTACCCACTAAGGATACTTCGCTAAGAGGCTTGCCATTGTGTGTTGTACCAGTTCTTGCAGATCAAATGTGTATACTGTTGATAGGGTTATCAGAAATTCTTGTTTGGCCACATTTTTAGCAGCAAAGGGCAGAGCAATGAGGCGCCGGCCACTGAGGGTCAGCATTACTGTGTGGATGAGAACACAGAGAGGAGGAATCACTACCTGGACCTGGCTGGTATAGAGAACTACACCTCCAGATTTGAAGGTAAGTGTCTTTTCTTTACGCTTTACATTATTATATTGCAGTGGCGTGCTGAAACGGGAAATGCAGCAGCCATTTTAAGTTCTGTAAATTTTGATCATACAAATCACTGACCTGCTGTCTCTTCACTGTCACTTCAGGAACCACCCCTGCCCAGGAGCCTCAGGGTCGGAGCTCCCAGAGCCAGAGCCAGAGCCAGAGCCGCTCCCGCTCCCAGGAACCAGAAGCCCAAGTTATTCACCAGCGTCGCTCACAGGTCATCAGCGATAGCTACAACCCCACAGAGTCTCGGAGCAAGGGGACACAGTTCCTCAAGTCGCCCAAGGGCAACTACAAGGGAAGCGGAGGGAATAACGGGGGGAGCGGAGGTGGCAAATCCACTAAATGCCACGGCTACCACCCCCCTCCGCAAACTATGCTGCACAGTGGCAGCGCGGCAGGCCACGGAGGCCAAGATGTGTACCACTTGCCGCACCAAGCTCAACCTTCCAGCCACCACCAGCACCCTTTGCAATACAGTCACAGTAAGCGCCTGAGGGCCAAAACCAGGGAGGCCCTGTCCCCGACCAAAGCCCAGCTGTCCCCTCAGTCCCAGCCTCAGCAGCAACCTCCGGTGCCCCCAAGCCTGGAGAGAGAGCAGGCGTCTGGCCCTCCTGGTAGCCCGGGGTTTGTGGTTCCCATGGTCCAACGTCATGAGCACCACCATCACCACGAACACCACCACCACCACCACTACCACCATTACCACCAGACATGACCGCCCTTCAGTGTGCAGTGACTCAAACTGTACAGGACCAACCACAACCAACCACACCAGTCTAAAGGACTTAACGTCATCCCACGGGAGAGTCTCGCGCTCTGTCCAGGATCTTTTTATTCTCCTCTTGCAAGCTATTCAGATATATCCTGAGGTCAGATGTACTGAGGGATGCTGTAAGCGTGATGACAGATCATAAAGGACTGGAAGGACGTTTTTCAGAAGTGATTGTGTAATGACAAAATATGTGTGGCACAGCTTTGAAGTCTTTGTTGGTTTTTCTGCTGGGACGGCTGTGACCGTTCCAGTAAAGGGCACAAATACCAGAAAGAAACCGATCAAAGGACTTTTTGACAGAACATCCTTTCCCTCTTGATGCTGTTGGTTGAAGTCCCAGGAAGCTATACTGTATATCAGAGTGGGTGTGTTGTCCTATGTGAGACCTTTCCAAATCATGGATCTCAGGTGTAAAGGTGCTGCTGCTCTCAAGCGTTTCACAGAGGCTTCTTCCTCTGCGGGGCCTGATGTGGACTGAGGGATTTCCTGTTTGGGGAGGGAGTATAAAATCACCACTGCCAGTTTTAATGCAAAAGTATCTTGCTATATGTATAAAAAAAATCTATATATGTAAACACATTTTATTGTATAATTATTATACTGTATATGCATATTTCATCATGGATATATTATGCATATATGTATTTTGTCTTTTATATATTTTAATAAACGTTATATAGTTCATTTATATTACTGCAGCTACAGTTTTCTGTTTATTTCTGCTCATGTCACACTTAGATGAGTTTGTCTGCAGCCACCGTGCACACCAACCGCTCAGTCTGATTTTATTTCTTGACAATAACTTAAACTAACACTCTCAAGCTCTTACTCTTACTATCAGCTACATTTTATACTTTTTTGAGAACAGCAGCAACTCTCCACAAGTAATTACACAACCACATGCAGTTATTTTACAGGATGGTGTATGATTGTGTGGCCACAAAGTTGACTATTTCACATTACAGTCTTCTTTTTGAAAACAGAAATGCTTCACTCACTGTTTGCATTTCTGAGTGAGCTGCACAGTCGGTAAAAGATCGTAACACAAACCTGCAAGACTTGACGTGAGCATTAATATCATGACCGCTGGAGTTCCTGAGGGGTCTCACAGTGCAGACTAATAACTTTCTCTACAGTGGTTCTGTGTCATGTGGATGGAGGCCTAAGGAACGGGTCTAACACCACATGGTATGTTATGACTTTGGTGCAGGCAGCGTCTATGAGTCAGTGGTAGTTTGATTAAAATCTAGTTGATTCGACACAGGACTCCTCTAGGACAGGGAAAATCGAACACTGATCAATCTTAGTCAGCCACCAGGTGGCAACAAATAGCTATCAACGGGCTTTACAGTCTATGGTACCAGAATGGCAACAGTGCTTTTGCTGCCGCTGACTAGCTGGTTTATATATATATATATATATATCTTACTATTGTTCTTTTGGAAGACACTTGATTAATATAGTGTAGAATGTATGGAGCTCAGATAAGACGGAACAATATCTGAACATATGTGGGACGTACAGTATATGCCCCCCCAAAAAAGTCCATTGAGAGACTGTGAGATTCAACAGCTCCAATCTTTTTGAGTTCATAAGGTGCATACAAACAGGTGAAAGACACCTCATGGTCCATATATATATATATCTTTAAAAAAAAATATATTTTATATATATTTTAATTATTTTTTCCCCCCAAGGGGCCTAAACTGCTTTTCATCCTTGTAGCGTCAAAGTCCTTTCTTGACCTTGTAAGAAGCATCTTGATGATGAAACAATCTCACCTTAATGTCCTTTTCTTCTGTCACATCATTTTGTTCAACAGCTCAAAACCAAAGAAAAGCTCCAAAACAGCCATGAACGCGATTAGGTTGTTTGTCAACCGCTGTGTCCAAGGTCAAGACTGAACGTTGAACCTCAAACTAGTTTTGTTGTTGTTGTTTTTTCCCCACAAGTGTGTTAAAGAAAATGGAGGGAAAAAACTAGCTAAAACAATATTTTAATTAAACTCAACTGGCCCGCGTTTTACAAACAAACTTGTAACAAAGCCGACGACCACAGCTTCTCCCGGTATCTCCATCGCCAGAGGTCAAACCTGAGCCTGTCGCCGTCCACCGACATGCCTTTATCACGTGACCAAGCGTGGCGCATCGACCTGCCTGTCATTCAAGAGGAGAAGAAGAAGAAGAAGAAGAAGAAGAAGAAAGAGAAGAAATAGGAGAAACAACTTGGGGGCACGAACGCAGCGGCGACGGCGCTCTGCCACGGTGCACCTCGTGTCGTTACTGGGCTTTGAAACGAACCAACGTGTCGGCGACAACTGCGTCTGTGCGGCGCGTCGGGCCAGTGCGCTTTTTGGTAATTGCCAGCGCGGCTCGGGGAGAAAAGCAGCATTCCCTGCTCCGGTCGTCAGGGATTTAGGGAAGGACTGAATCCGAGCCCCGACTGGGACAAACAATAGCAGCCATGAAAGGCGAGGGGAGGGGTCGGCCTAATGCAAATATCCACTTTGTGCGCCCTGGAGAACCTGCGCTAAACACCGCCAACTGCCAACTTCCACCCAAAGGGAGCGAGAGCCGCAGGACGCGCGTCGGAAAGCAGTGTAATATGGTTTTCTCTGGGGGGGTAGGTATGTTGACGCCTTCTTTTTTTCTTTTTTTTTTCATGACACGGAGGCTTCGGTGATTCGGCAACAAGTGCGGGGCTCCATCGGTGCCAACAGGCGCAGAGGAGACGGGGTCCGGAGACAGGATCCGCCGCAGCATCCCTGACATGTCCCGAGTGCACCTGCTGCAGGACGCGACTCTGAGGTACTGACGTGTTCTCTCCCTTCACTCGCTCCAGCAGTGCTTCCCTTCTCTCTGCTGCTCTCCTCTGCGCCGCTCTGCGTTTCATTCTGGGGCGAAGCTTGGTGGGAACCTCCAGCATTTGTGTCTTCTTCTTCTTCTTCTTCTTCCCCCTGTGCGGCTCGTTTAGTGCAGCTGAGCCCTGTCGCAGGGAAAACGTGATTATCCTCAGACCGTCGCTACGCTGGCTTTCATTCAAGACATGCATGAGAAAGGCCTCGCCACATAATGGGCCAGTGGGAGCCCGTCTGCTTGTGTAGGCCAGGGGGCAAACGGAGGGGGATCCCAGCAGAACATTGAGACTGTTGGGTGTCCGTGGGACTGAAGCAGGCAGATTTTTTTGAAATATTAAATCCCAAAAATGTGAGATTGGACCTTTTGTGTATTTCATTGTTATCCCATTTAAATATGGACTAGAATCCTTTTCTCTCTTTTTTTAAACATTCATCTGTTTAAAAAATAGTTCTGATCAGTTAAGTCAGGGCGTCATTTTGCATAATTCCTGCACAGCTGCAGGATTTGTGAGTTCTGGTGAGCACAAAAGTAATGCGGAGAGAATGCTACTGTAAAGTCCCAGCAGATCCCCCCGGAGGAACATCAAAGTGGGCTCAACATGAGGCCTTTATCTGAACAATTGCTCCATTCTCCCCTGCACCCCAACCCCGACCGCCCCCACAACCCCCCATTCCCAATTTCCACTTGATTAAGCCCTAAGCTGAGCAGAGTTGAATCTGGAGGGAAAATGGTTCACCAATTCTGACTCTCTCAGGTCTGACACAAAAGAGGAAGACCGTCCTCTCCGCTCTGATTGGAGTCTGGTTCAATAAGTTGACAGCGAGGCCTCTCTGGCGTGTTGAATCCCGTATTGTTGGACAAACACGGGACGACCACATCGACTGCGGGGTTAATGTGACGGAGGAGGCGTGATAGAAAAACACAGACAAAAATAAAAAATGATATTCAATTAATGGTCGTTCCTTCTTGGAGGCATATGGGCTGCTGCAGTGACACAGCGTGTCATGTCAGCTGTGTGTATGTTTCAATAGGATGTGTGGGAACAAATCTCACTGTGGGACAATAAAGAGCTCAGGATTTCCAGATGTTCTTCCTTGCCACAGATTTTATTCCCTTAATCAGATTATTTTAAGGCTGCCACTAACAATTATTTTCATGAATCCATCAATCTACCTCTTTTTTTCTTGACTAACTGGTTTAAACTGTGAAGATATTATTTGTAATTAAAATGTATAGACATGTTTATTCATGAGGATAAACCCCTTGAGATAAACCATCTTGTTTTCAAAGGGGGGTTCCTATCACACCAACAATACAAACAAACACGAACCACGAAAAGCGACGACATGAAAGTGAAAAATGGGAAGGACCAAAAATAAGACAACAATCAAGATTTCAACAAACACAAGGCAACAAAGATACTTAATTATGTAGAGCATTTTCAGTTGATCGATTAATCAAGTGATCATTGTGGCTTTAGAATTTCCTCCTGAAAACATGTCATTACAAATTGTTAACAGATGAGTAATGACAGCATCAGCGTGTGAGCATAATTTGCTTTACATTGAAATCACTGAACATGTTTGTGTTTATCACAAAGCGCATCATGTTTGTGTAACCATCAATTAAATGCGAAAGAAATTTAAACATCAATTTATCTTGAGTGTGGACGCAAAGTTTTTTAGGTCGTGGTGTAAAAGCCACCAATGTAATATCTGATAACGCCTTGTAACTCATTAAAAAAAGTTCTATTAACTCCTCCGTGGAGTGGATCTTTTATTGCTGTTTAGGAACCTTCCCTGTGTTTGTGCAATGTCAAATATCGTCCAAATAAGAACAAGTGCAGTTGAAAGTGTTGAAATGTGTAATGTGGTTCTACACTATTTGCAAGTCATTATCTCAATTGGTGAGATTAAGCAGATGCGGCCTGCAGACCACTGTACACATTCTCTGTCTGGTGTGGAGGTTGCCGGGCAATGTGAGCTGCTGGATGAATCTTTTTCTCCCTCACACTTCTCTCCCTCCGTCTCTTTCTGTCTCCAAAAACCCCCTCCCTTCCCCAAACACCACCTCTCCTCTCAGCTCCTCATCTGCATACTAAAAGACGAAAGGCAAAGGCTGATTTCAAACCAGGCCTGTCAAACTGATTATTAATATTCTTCACTCTGGCCTCTGCGGGGACATAAAGTTTATGGGAACTCACTCGGCCATTGTTGCTTGTTGTATTTATAGTTTTACCCTAATTCAGTGTGAAATACAGCAGACAGAGAGTCTACCAGTTCTCCAGTTATTGTCTGGTGCACGCATTAGTCCTCTAGTCCAGTATTCTGCAGGAGAAGTTAGGTTTTATGTCTTGTGTGTCGGCCACCAGAGGAGGGCAGTGTGCAAGCGGAAGTCTAGCGGAAGTCTTACTTCTAACTGTATTTGTGTTGAGGAAATGTGTCCGATAGCCCCAGACTCAGCATCTTTCAAAAGCCGCGCAATTTCAGGAGTCTATCTCCGCTGCATCTCTAAACAGGAAGGACTCATCACTCTGACTTCAACTCGCACAGACACAGTCAGAGTGCGTAGTTTATATAGAAACAGATGCTCTCAATTACAACAAAAAACCGCTGGCATAATACCACATGCGTGCAATAAGCTTAGGACTTTGCTGCTGTTTGTTTTGAACTGTTTTTCAAATGAGACATTGAGAAGCTCACCACGTTTATCTGACCGCAGGTTTAATCATCTTGTCTCCGACAGCAACAAAACGAAGTGAAAAATGTGATAGCAACAAGCCTGATTCTTTCTTGTTTGGAGTCAAGGCACTTCTACAATATTAATACTGCACTGACAAATTATTGTCACTTATTTGGGAAAACAAATCTATATTATGTAGAGAAAGGTCTTGAGGATATTGAGGGTTTCACAAATTATATTTGTTTAACAGCAGAGTAACCAACTACAGAAGTCATTGGCTGCGTAGCGATTAATACATAAGTAATGGAAGTTGCACCATCATAACACTTAAGTATATTCTGCTGCTGTTATGGAGAATGTTTAAATCGTGGTATTACTACTTTTACTTTTGAGTTACTTCTTCCACCACTCAACAAACCATAGAATCATATATACACTAAGAGGAAGTATAGAAACTCTGCATTTTGTCATTGAGGAGTTCCTCAATGACAAAATGCCTCTTCCTGATAGGCCCTACCCTCAAGAGACGTGTATAATTAGAGCTATGGAAACAGGAAACACCTCGCCCTCGCTATCGTCTCTGCCTCCTTTCTCTACCTCCTGGTCTCTCTCTCTCTCCTTTCTCTCTCTGTGTCCTTAGAAATGCATTTTTTCTTTCAAATTATCAGGTGCAGAGTCGTCGAGTAGAGCCTTTAATGAGTTCCGTGATGGTTATCACTGTGTTTTGCTTCCATAGGTTTACTGGAAATGAGGTTGTGGTTTGTCCCTTGATTTTCTTCTTCTTCTTCTGCCTGAAAGAAATTAACAATCTGCAAGTTCATGGTTTACTGGCCTTCATCTGTCTGTCTGACGGCCTGTTTGTTGTGAAGAAGACTCGCAGTTAAATTCATTATATATTTAATAGTTGATTCCTTTAATTACGTATGTTATTGAAAAATTACATTTACATTTAGGTATCTTAAAATTGCTAACTTACTTTGAACAGCTGCCAAAAAAACCACAAATCTCTCAATTAGCTGTTACCAGCAAGTGTTTGGTATTATGATTTGATAAATGACTAATTGTTTCTACAACCGTTGTCCTGGTAAATGTTAAAGAGGTTAGCAGACATGTTTATTTCTTTTCCTCATAGTCCCCGGGAACCATTAAAGCCTGTTTGACAGGCACAATATTACTGCATAATATAATTTCACGCTGTCTAAACCTTAATCCTCCCAACCTCTTCAGCTTGACTTGCATCACAGTGCGTCAGGCAGCTCTCAACGCCAGTGATTCATCTGTGGTGACTGTTCATACGCCCTCGCTGGTGTAGTCCAAAGAGAGGGACATGGACAAGAGAGGGGCCTCTAATTTCTGCTCCTTCCTCCAAAGATTAAAGACCCGGCGGAGACCAGGTGTACCCTTCAGACCGAAGATTAGCCCGCCGTTGCACTTCCCTTCTTTATAGACCACATTAACTCCATTAGGATGGATGTACAAACTGTCTCCCTCTGCTTCGGCATGCCGAATTCAAGAGTGAGAAAAGCCTGCTTTTTTTTTTATTGATTCAGAGGAGTGGCTCCCAGCTTTTACCCTTCCTGGTGTGGAATGCACACCTGGAGGTGTTTGCAGAGTGGCTGGAGTAATCCATATAACAATGCAGGCTGACATTCTGGTGCCGTCGGAAGTACTATAGGCAGTTTGCACTCCTGCTGGCTCTGCATTGTCTGTACATCAATCGATGCGTTTGATCTCTTAATTGTTACCTTTTTTCCATCCATCCTTTGTTTTCACCTCTGACTGAAGAGTAGAGGGTTTTAAGACGATTTGCGTCTCTTCAACTGGCAGAAAATGCAATGGATTTATTCTTATTTATACCTTCAATCGAAGCTTCGGCCGTCATTAAAGACAACACAAAGTGGCACAGTGTGGGATCAGAAAGCACAGGTAAAGTGCGGTTTGTCTAGACTTTGTTGACATGGCAGGTCAGTTGAGCTGCACCGCTCTGGGTTCCCCTCACAGTGTACACACGGGAGGGAGATGGGTGCAGATAAAACGACTGGGTTACGCCCCGCCGAGGAATTGGGATGCCTGGGGGGCTTTCTGCCTGGCCAGCCTTAATATTGTGATTCTCCTCAGTCAACAAAGCAGCGCGTTTGATGGAACATGTCAGGTTCCTCCAGGATTTAGGGGCTGGTCCTCTCCTCTGGTTAGACAGCTGTCAGCCCCTCAGAGCCCAGAGAGCCAGCGACTCCTCCATGTGTTGTTGGAGACTTTGAAACAGCAGAGCAGAGCGTCTGGTGAGTTCTGATATATCTGAATTTTGGATTTACATAAAGGAAACGTATCAAGTTGACATATGACATGGTAAGTCAGGCTGCAGTATGTTGTCAGTGTGCGTTTTAGTTTCTTGTTGAAACAGGGGTATGCATGGGTGCCCAGGCAAGTCTGTGCAAGAAGAGTCAAATAATCGTTTAATAATTTTTCATGAGCTACATTTTCTTCTTCTTCTCTACAGCACACATTAGATTAGATATGTTTAGTTTAGACTTTAAAAGGAGGAAGCCCATTAACTTTAGTTTTACAACAGGGATTACTCATTTAAAACGTAATAATAGTGCCTATATCCTTTTATTGTCTTACACTGTAGTTACCGAATGTTCGCGTCTAGAATAATTTGTGTTATCGGTCAGACTGAGTGTGTCCTCTGTCTGACTCCTTGATTACTTGGAACTGTGAGAGCCAAAGCTGTAACTCGACCTTGCCTCCTCCAGCCACCTGTGCTCGCGTGCCCAGGGAAAACACTGGCTTTTGTGTTGGAGTGAGACGTGCACACAGCGGGGGGCTAAGGTACATTAGGGGTCTGCAACAGGTGGCGCGCTCTTCCTGGGCTTTTCCCCGCAGTATGGAGCATGGGCATGGTGGGGCTGTTGGTGGAACAGCTGCACCACACCACGCCATGGAGGTGGGGGTAAATCTCAGCCCTGTCAAAGACATCAGAGGAAGAGTGCGACTGCACTGAACGTTTGATTAAAGATGCATTCCTTTTTTTACCTCTAAACATGTTAGTGCAGTGAATTCATATCTCAATACAGATTTGGTTCTCTGTCTCAAGTGCAGTGCCAGTGGGCGACTTGGGGGGGGGGGTATGTGTGCTACATACACTATGTGGGTGTTTGTGTAGCTGTGTGCATGTCTGTTGTGAGGCAATCAATCAAAATCCCAGAGGCTGCAATGTGCAGAGTCTGTCTGTAAGAGGGTCGGTGACTGTTTTTATCCGACTGCAGGGGCTGGTTGGGAAGGGGCAGAGGGGGCAGTAGCTCTGGCTGTGTGAGCTCTGGATGGTGATGTGATGTGAACTCTCAGGTCTGTGCGAGGTGGACGGAGGGAGAGTGATGACCCGTTCACTCTATCCTCTATGTGGACTCAGCCTCTCTTACCAGACAATCCAAACCTGAACTGTGAGTATGAAATCTCTGCTGCTGCTTCATGTCGTTGCCTGCATTTTGGATTGTCTGCCCCCACAGTTCCTCTGTGTGATTTTCTCCCGTTGAAACAGGGACTTTGTAATTTAATGCGCTGTATCCTTCCAGAGGGAGATTTTTTTTCTTTTTCTAATGCTCCGAGAGCCGGTTGAGTCTCTTGTTAGCAACAATGTATGTATCTCAGACGGTGAAATTGAGCATTAGTATTGACAGTGCCTGCAACAATTAATCTATTAATTGATTAGTTGATTGAAAGCGAATTACGTATACTGCAACTTTTTAGGCTTTTTAGCAGTTTTATGCTTTAGGTCAGACAAAGATCGGTCAGAGGAGAGATTTAAAAGCTTCACTTTACCTGAATATAAACATCGGATTAATCAATAATGAAAATAATTGCACCTTGCAGCCCTCGTTGGTATGGATTTCCGTAGTTGTTGCAAAGTAACGATGCCACAAAACATTTGCTTTTGTTGTCACATGCACAGATGGATCTACCAAACATTGCTGCTGCGAAGGTTCATTCATACATTTGAATGCTCGGCAATGCTGTGATTACTGACATTGTGTTAAACTTTAAAGTTTTTTTTATAACAACTGTTGTTGGGTGGCCTGTGTGGCACTGTGAGGTTGGTACGAAGTGAGGTTGGACCAAGGTGTCACATTCCTCAGTTTGGTGTGTGTGTGTGTGTGTTTGTGTGTTTGTGTGTGTTTGTGTGTGTGTGTTTCAGCTCCTCACAAATGACCACCTATCTACACACAATAGAGACAGTAGTTAAATTTATGATGCTGTTCCTCCGATTAATTCCTCCATGTTCTCTGGGTAAAATTTGGTTTTGTTGAGCGCGCGCGTGTGTGTGTGTGTGTGCGCACACTCACTGCTTAAATCTTTCAATCTTTATCCAAACAAGTACTGTGAACTACATCCCCCTTAAATCTGTCTTATATTTTATCTGTAGTTAGATGTGACGTTGAAAAATTATGAAACTGCAGCTCTCCTGTCATCTGAGTAATTTGTTCCCTTGACAGATGTATCAGATCGCGTGCCCCCCCCCCCCCCCCCCCCCCCCCCCCCCGGGACTGGCCTATCTGTTTTTACAGATCACATAAATATAGTTTACCAGAAGCCTGCGTAAATTAGGCTATTTTAAACCTGGTGGTTGCTCGTGGAAAAACAACAGGAAAGGTTTAGTTCTTGTGGTTGCATAAACATATTATTGCAAATGGCACTGATGTTGTACTGTCCAGAATTTCACTGCTGTCTCGATTTGGATCAAAACATATTGAAGATAAGGACATGAAGCCCACCAGAGGGTTTATTTTTGTTTTCAAGCACAGGGACATGTGGAATAAATCACCCTGAATTCAAAACTCAAGTCTTGGCTCCAGGACACAGTGTTTGTTTACTGTTTTATCTCGGTGCAGCAGGTTCTAGGTCCTGACCTAAATCATCTGGACTACAAACACTCAGAGGCTACAGCGCCTCTAGTGGCCACAGAGGTTATACATAAGTCATGATGATACAACATGATGATTTGCAGTATTTGTAATCAGTCTAATATTAGGTGGATTTACAATATTAGTAGATGATTTAACAGTTAACACTGAAATACAAAAAAAAAGACACTAAACATTCAGGCTGTTGCTACTGGGGGGTAATTTAGAATCGGGATCACAGGATCACCAAGGCAGCTTTTTTTTTATCGACTGGACCTATAGGATCATAGTATTAAATTGCTAAGAAAAACCCCACTAATATCGTCCCTTAAATGTTGTATTATATTTTCCAGATTGGTGCAGTTTAACTCTAATATGCTTTTAAGATTCACCATATAACTGATGCAGTACATACACATGCATTTAGATGATGGTATCATCAACAATACACACATAAGTATGTGTGTACTACAATCTTAAGAATACTCGACTAGCAGACACTAGCAGTGTTTATTGTCTTGAAAGATTTTGAGTGTACATCAAACATGGCCGTTTTGCTTTCATTTGAATGTAATCATTGTTTCTTTATCTCAAAAAATCTGCACCGATTATAAAATTGAAGACTTTAAGATTTCGGAGCACATTTGATCTCAGTTCAAGATCCGGTTGCCCTGGCGGCCAAGGGGTCAAGACGTTGACCACAATGTTCCCAGTGTGAGAGCTTCAGACCTCTGCTGCTTGTCATTCCCCCTCATTTCCTGTCATCTCTCTACTGTCAACTTGGGAATAAATAAATAAATAAAGTGCACCCAAGAGTCTTAAAAAAACATCTACTTCAAGCCTTAAAAACACAACTCGTCACCATGTGGCCGTGTGACTGTCATGGCTGCAGCCCCACTTTGCTGGAAAGATTATACAGGAAGGACTGAAATCTGCCTCAGATGGCATCCTGCTGCCTCAGTTGGCCGCGCATCTGCATGTTGGACGCGTGCCGACCTGGGATCTTGTTGACTTCAGTGCCCCAACGTGACCCATTTTGATGTGCGGTAATTTCAACCCAATGAGATAAGTAAGAATTAAGAAGAAGGAAAAAGAGAAGAAAAAAATGGGGGGATGGTGGACACATGAAAGAAAAAAATCTTCCCTCGCTGACAGTGAAACCGGCTTTGTGGAAAAGGCATGGGCAGTAGAAATTATAGGGTCAACCCGTGCACAAACGTTATATGAGCTGGAGAGAGGAGGAGTGTATATTTGCATTGTGCACATGTGTGGTATGTGTGTGTCTGTTTATACAGCAGATTATACAGCAGATATATACATGAGACTAAATCTAGATCCACTGTGTATATAACAACACATGCAGTTAGCGACTTACATGTTCACTTCTCAGTTTACAGTAATGCTCCTGCTTCTTTTTGCGACTCCCTGAAACGTAAGACATCAAAGTGTACTTGTCTTCCTCAGCACTTCTGTCAACATTTCAGTAGCTACAGTCTGTTTGTGTTGTGTGTGTGTGTGTGTGTGAGGGCAGCCAGTGTGTCTTCTTGTTTCACGTTGGATCATTGTCTGACTAGAGTCCAGTGCCTCTCTCTAAATATAAACCAACCCAATTAACCGTCCTCACTACCTCCCCTGTTTACGCGAGTTCCACACAAAGACCTGCATTCTCACAGAAATCACTGCATTCCTGCAGTGAAAACATGCTCACCTCTTTTTTTTGTGCTGCCTCTCAGATGTCCAGTTATCTTATAGTACTGCTGAGTTTATTCTCAGACATCCTCTTATAAAAAATAACAATTTACAGTTTTATTTTCTCGCATCAGTGTGTTTTAATGATGGGACATCTGCCTTCTTTTAACGGGAGGATGTCCCACATATGTCAGTGGTTTGTAAGTTATTCCCCTGGCAATATTTAAGGGGAGCGCCATTGTGGTGAGGGACCTGAGCCACCAATCCTATGCTGATGTCTTCCTTTATTTTTCCTTTTGAAAAGCAGCAGAATAAGCTGAAACCCTAGTCCATTTGTATTGTCAGGACAAAGACAGACCATTGTGGCTGGAGGGGTGGAGCGGAGCTGCCGGTGGAGGTAGGGGTGCAAGGGGTCAGGGGGGGGCAGAGAGGATTTAGTCAGAGTCCGACCCCTGCTGGGTGGAGTGTTGGGACTCGGGGCGGTGGGGGTGTACAGGTCAGTTAGTGTGTTGTTGTTTTTCTGAATGATGAGCCTGAAGTTGCAGCAGTATGCATTTATCCAGCTGGAAGAGGCTGCAGTAGTAGAGCTGCACCAGGGCGGGGGAGGTTATGCTGGAGGGAGGGAGGGAGGGAGGATGAGTGACGGGGAAGCCAGCGCACTGCCTCTCTCACGCTCCGACAGGAGTTTAGTCTGCTCCAGCTGCCAACACCACGGCAGACTGAGTGAGAGCCGGAGAGAGAGGGGACCTGTTGATCACATCACAGCAATGACTTACAGCACTCACAGAGCGTGTCATACACCGGATTCTATGGATGCGTGGAGTTGATGACGCTTATTTATCTACTGAAGTTTTGGATTTCTTTTGCGGGGTCTCTAAATGCTGTCACTGGGCAAAATGCACTCCAGAGCAAAGTCCCGGAGTTGTGACAACTACCTGAGTATTAAGGTACAAACTTGAAATATGCTTTTGAATTTCTCGCCGTTATATGTTTACAGGAACATTTTGATGGGAAGTCGCTGTCTCGTACTTCTCTCATGTGTGATCAAGCTCAGCGTGTTTTAACCTAAACCTTCTTCTGTACTGGCTGTAAACCCTCTCAGGAACCTTCAGCGAAATGTGTGTGTGTATGTGTGTTTGATTGTGCACGTTTAGAGGATAGATGTTTTTAATACCTCAACTTGTACACAGCTGATATTTTGACTTCTTGCTCTGCAGCCACAATATGGCTTTTCTACACTTGCACTAAGTGAGTGACACATAAGTACAATGTCCATGATTATTATGCTCGATGTATACACACACGTCCCTTCATTTTCATTGAATTGCTTGAAAGCAATTCAATGAATAGATTCTAGATTTTAAATCTAGAATCTAGAATTGAGACATTTTTCAGCTGTGAGCCGCCATCAACAATAGCAAGCTTGTGCCTTTGGGGGAAAGAAAAGAGAAAGAATGAAAACAAGATTGACATGCTATGTATCATTTCTGGGGTCAGTGAAATACACAAGTATGTGTATCCTCTCTGATAAGTTAGGCTTCTTTATCATCCTCCCTCTTGTTTTGGTATGCATCCATTCTATATTTACTCTGCAGGGGTATCAACAGACTTTGTTAGTCTCCTTTGTCCCTCCTGTCGCTGCTCATCACTGCTCTGATTGGTTGAAAGACCTTCATTCACGTTGCACCTTCTTGTTTGGATTTCTTTTCTGCAGCAGCCTGATCAAATATGTGAATGTATCATTCATCTTGACAGTACGTGTTGGTTGTGTGAGCGTGTCTGTCGCGGCTGCTCAAGAACAATATCCTGTCAATATTGTTTACATCCTGTAGATCCTGATAATTAATGTGTGTGTGTGTGTGTGTGTGTGTGTGTGTATTGTTTCAGTATACTGCTCTGTTACTTAGCTTGCATCTTTTGTTTTTAATGAGCCAGCTTGAACATAAATACAAGAAGAAAAAAAACTTAACCCTGAAGATTAGCAGAAGTGTTTCGCTCGCATATCATAGAAAATAAAAGTAAATGATAAAAAACTAAAAATAATAACCTTTTGTCTGCACTCAAGTGGGTGGCCCAGTTTATCACCCCCAGACTTCCATTATTGTTGTTCTCACTGTGTCACAGCGGAGGGGGACTCTTGGGGTTAAAGTTTATCTTCTGAGATAACATTTACTAAAGTGTCTTATGCTGTTGTCCATTGACTTGTGTCTATACACAGAAAAAAAACGTTTCGTGTGTGTGATGTATCTGTAAAATTGTGTTTGTGTGTGTTTAATTATAATTCAGTTTGGAATATAGGCATGTGTCTTTGGATATGCTTGTGTCTTAATCTAAGCCACTGGTTACTCTCAATAAAGTTAATTCAACAGAGGAACGTTTTTGATTTAACAGGGATCTTTGTCTGGCGTTGTTAAGTAACCTTACTTGGTTTTCTCTCTTGTTAAACTTATTGGGAGTTATTAGTACGGTGTGCAGATCTTTTTGTCTGACTTCATACCCCAGCTCCTCTCCTTGCCTCTCCTCCTCTCATAAGATAGGATTTCTACCGGTTCAGATCATAAGCAGAGTCAAACTCTACACCAAGGTCTTGCTGGGATCCTTTGTTGGCACCCTGGCACCTGGCAGCAGGGCAGGTGTGAGCAACCTGTGGCCTTTGTCAGCCCCTCTCGCCTTTGAGGCTGTTAGCAGGTTGGTCGGGGCTTCAGGGCTCCTGTTACACTCCCCTGGTGGCTTCATGCTCCACTGGAGGCCTGGTAGGCAGCGCCTTTTGTGTCCCTGACCCCGCTAAATGTGTCAGTGGCCACCTCGCGTCAACTCTCCTACTGTCTCTCACTCTTTCTTTCTCTGTGATGTAACTTTTGTGAACTTTTCTTTCCACTCAACTCTTGTTTTTTTTGTTTTTTTAAATTCCCTTTTCCACGTGCTTTTTTGCTGATTCACTTGGAGACAACCCCCTCTCCCAATTGTTTAGCCCACTCACTCGCCCCGTGCACCTCCCGAACAGCTGGTTCACCGACAGACACAGACAAACGTGTCCCACCTGGAGCTCGGGGCCATTAATTACCGGCCCGGCCCTCCATCCCACAGGCAGCGGCTTACAAAGATCCTGGCATCAGAAAGGGTGGGACTTCCCACTCGACGCCTGTCCTGGCCGACGTTCTGAGGCCAGACATACACACAACCATACACACTGCATTCCTCTCCGGCTCAGAGCGGATGGGAAGCTCAGCTCAGGCAGCTTAGCTCAGTCACTCTGCTGAGACATGCAGATATGTCTCCCACCAGCCAGGTGACACTTTCAGAAAAAAGAAAAAGCTTCAAATGCTTCCTGACAATGGGAAGCTGAATAATCTGTTGGACCTTGTCCATGATATCATCTCCAGAGTCATGAAGTAATGTAAAAAAACAAACGTGTGTGATGCAACTATTGTTCAGATAAGTGCAGTTTTGATGTGTTTATGTTGT
Organism: Scophthalmus maximus; assembly: GCF_022379125.1. NCBI lineage: Eukaryota > Metazoa > Chordata > Actinopteri > Pleuronectiformes > Scophthalmidae > Scophthalmus > Scophthalmus maximus. The sequence continues at coordinate 10,903,895 of NC_061515.1, read as the reverse complement.
TTGGATTACATAGACAGCCAATCCTGTGCAACAGGTTGAATAGCATTTGATTTATCATTGAGCTCAAGTATCTGCTATGTTGAGTAATTGTCCTTCAAAACACTGCCTCTTTCACTACCACTGTTTTTTTCCCCCTGCCTTGGGAACTTGAAGAGAAACTTGCTAGTCTGTCCTAACCATGTAAAGAGGGCTTTCCTCCCATTGTTAGCTTTCCTCCAATAAAACTCCATGTTATTCTTCTCCCCCCGGTCGCAACAGTGACTAATACCCAGAGACGTTTTGGTCTCACTGAAAGCAGGCTGACTGCTAATGGAGGTGGGCGTTTTTGTTTCAGGGCACCAACACTGTACGGCACATACCACTTAGAGAGGCGGAGTGCACAATGAGAGCCTTGTAGTGGAGCGGTGGCATGTGCACCAATGCACTGAACTGTACTCACTCGCCTCTAATTGATGGCGCTGAGCTGCTTAGATCAACAGGACAGATCCTCTAAAGGGTGAAACATGGGATGTCTGCCAGGCTAAGGTCAACACAGGCAATCTCTTGGTTTCCAGTCTTTGTCTTTTTTTTTTTTTTTACGCACTTTTATTGTCATGTAAATGCAGGGCGCACACATCTAAGTGAAAGTTAACTTCCCTAACCCCCCCTCGTTCTTCAGCATGGCACCCAGTTCTCATATTGTGGGACTTTTCCTGGCATTGCCGTCTATCAGCGTGGTTATCATCAAAGTCAGATGTCTCTATTCCACTGTTGTGTTCCATTCGGGAAGGACAGATAGCAGGGGGATGTTTGGCCTTGGCTCTCACTGCTGAGAGGAAGGTCAAAGCTTGAACTGTGAACACTACTACAAGAACGGGTCAAACTCGACTGGTACCGCCGCAATCACAAATGTCCCCGTCTCATTCGTGGGCAAGTTGTAATGAACATTATCGGACGTGTCATCTGTTCTGCTTTCGGGACCGTCGGGACCGCTGTGGTCGCCCAGGTCACGACGGGGTCAGAAAATGACATGATTGTTATTAGAGGGTAGCGTTGCACCGTCCCGGCCAGAATGGAGTTCACCCTGTACTTTCCAGTTCGGCTGTTTATGTCCGCTCGTGGTGACGTCACTCTCACCAGGTGTTTCCCCTCTCCCTGATGGAAAGACATGACATGCTTCCTGTCATGTTTCTATTTCCTGACTGTCTGGGCTAAGTAGGATCATTCACCGTTAATATAGTGCATAATATGCAACCACATGTTTATGTAGTTGAATATATGTACAATAAGCAGGTGCCTTGTATTTTGCATTGTCTTGGAAGTGTATCCTGGGACTCCCGAGCGGACCTAAGAAAAACCTCAGGGATCACAAAATATTTTTTTTACTCTAATTTTTTAAACAACTTGAGGAAGAAAAATAACATTTAGGCTGAGTGTTTCTTAATGTCCACATTAAACCATAACCTGTGATGGAGAGTAACAAGTAGATGTTGTTTATAGGGATATGATTGTTTCTTTTATTAATTTGTTCCTCTTATAACTCCATTTTGGTCACACTCACCTTTTTAAGGTTTAGAGACTCTCATCTCCATGTATCACATGCCCTAATGTCATTTATATACTGAGAAAAATAGCCTTTTGTGTCGCCTTCAGCATTGTTGTTGTTAACACAAGATATTCACATATTTACTGAGTGATTTTTTTGTGCCCTTTTTTTTCCTCTCAGGACGCTGAGTCTTTGGACAGCTGTATACAGAACACCTTGTCGGCCCTGTACCGGCCTTTCACTGCCACGGCTGCCACTGTCCTTTGGCAGCTCTTCAGCGTGGTGGAGAGGCAGTACCGCGGGGACGGCCTCCGCTGCCTCATCGACTTCTTGCTTCCTGCCAAGAGGATTCTGCAGATCATCCAGCAAGAAACCTGCGTGAGTATAGCTGGATATCATTGACATGGCACCTGAGGTTAAATGGAGGAATCCAAGAATGCGTACTGTGATTTGTGTATGAATTCTTGTTGAGGTTCAACCCAGTCACAGATTTAGCTGCTGTTGGCGATGTTTGACTCAGATGAAGAGGATGAAGAAAAAATTGAATAAAAGCACAAGCAAAACATGGTTCACAGTGTCAGGTCGAGTTCATCCGTACTTTTCCCAAACATGGCATAATACTCATCTTCAAAGGTAAACGAGATGGATAAGACAAGATGTTTGAAGAATGTGAGAGCAGTGCTGCAGAGAATGAAAATCTTTGCAGAGTGGGAAGGGGGGAGCACCAGAGTGGGACAGAGTTGATAATTGTTCTAAAAACAAGCTGAAAAGGAGCCATCCCTCTCTGAAAAGGGACACAGAGGGAAACTGTGGTCTGTCTGAGAGGCTGCCATGGACACTTGTGTCCAAAGTGAAACTCAATATTCGCTTTCAAAGGATTTGATTGCAGTGGGTTAGGGCTCGAGGACCAAAGCACTGAAACTTTATTCCTCTGTATTCATCTCTCTGGTGATTACGCTGTGACGATAGCCGTGGAGCAATAGTATCGCCTAAGCCTAGCCCCTGAGAACTGCCTGCTGTGCATGAGAGTCTTTGTATGGCAGGCAACACGAGAGGCTTCAGAGGAAGATCACATCCTGAGTCTTTGCCTTGACATTCATAAGAGATGAAAAAAGCAAACCCTTGAGCGCCGTATCTTTGCTCGCTCTTCGAGTCTTCTTATGCTGTCACAGTGAAGATTTGTGTTGTTGTTGCTGCGAAACCAGGCTTGATCGGACAGGTTTTCAGTGACAGTGATTCATCCAGTTCGTTCCGTGACATCATCCATTAAACATGTGTTTTGACACAGTTTTGCAGATGTCTTGAAATGATGCAAAGCTGTGCCATGACACACAGATGATAGTAATGTTCTATGAGAGTGGGTACTGACTTCTCTTCTCTGCTTTCTCTCAGGTGAGGTTCAGAGGCTTGTTGTTCCATCATGAGGGGTGGCCCCTCTGCATCCATGAGAAAGTTGTCCTGCAGCTTGCCCCTCTGCACAAAGTCCGACTGAAGCAAGGAGACTTCTACCTACAGATCGTTCCTTTGGGCCGCAAGACTGCCAAGCTAGTGATAAAATGTTTGTCAGCCAGTGGGCAGGCCATTGCAGAAGTTCCCATCGCAGAGAGCATGTACGGCAGCGTCTTCACAGCTGAGTTCCTGCAGAATGTAACACGCGACCGAAACCTGCACCCACTACAGAACTGTCTGCTCACCACCGGTACCTCTGTGTACAGGACGCCGTGGAAGAACGTGGTCAACCCTCTGTTCGTCAGCAGCACGTCGGACGCCATCATGCAAGCACGCTGCAGCAGAGGTGGCTTCCGCGGCCAACTCAGCACCTGCAGCACGAGCGGATCCACGGGAACTCTGGACAGCCACCGCAGCTCCAGAGAGTCGCTGCACTCTCAGGGAGCTGACTCCATCTTCTCTGAGCCCACCTCGCCAAGCCGAAACCACACGGACCCCAGCGGAGAGAGCCACAGCGTAGGTGCATCGGACACTGCTACGCCCATCATTAAGATTGAAGGACCAACTAAAGAGTGTGGGATGGGACCGGGGAGTGGGGACACGGGTGGGAGAGAAAGAGGGCCAGGGTCCAAGATGCTCTCTTTTAGTACGGACCTCAGTAACCCGAGCCCTCGACGTCGCCTCCCGAGGGACTCTGTAGCCTTTGAGAACAGGAGACTCTTCAGAAAATCATACATGGAGGCCTTGCAGAACCCCATGAGCCTCGGTTCAAGCTCTGAGTCCATCTTGGAGGAAAGCCCCGAGCACAGTCCTGGCCTCAGAGAAAGAACGGTGACAGCAGGCAGCAGTCCCGACACCCGGACCTCCTCCAGGGAACTGTTATCGCGAAGGTTGGGCGGCCGAGGCTGGCTCAGTATTGACGACTCCCGGCCCAGCACACCTTTGTTTTACTTACAGAGGGGGTTACGGAGTGCCGAAAGACGGGCAGAGCGGCGTTCAAAGTCACTGGAGAGGACTAACAAGGCGGGCCAGGTTAAAGGCCACCGGGAACGCTCTTCCTCCGGAGGCTCTGTGAACATATCACCCAAAAAGCTGATAAATGGCTATGCTCTTCGTTTTGGGAAGCTTGATGTGGAGGCAGCTTTACCTGGTTCTGAGAGGAGAAGCAGCAAAGAGGAGTCAGGTGTGTATGAGCACTTTGGCTTATTCTGAGTTAACCTACATGAACCATGCTTTTGCAGTGTTTTGTCCTGTTTGAGTAACGTTTGCTTCCTTCACTTTATATTACGTTAAAGTCGCCCTCCGCTCAAAAAAGTGTTTTTCTTCTGTTTCTGTGCTCTAAAATGTTGTCTATTGGCAATGGGGACTCCTCTCCTGGAGTAGGAGATTTCTGTGCGTCTTGATTTGGTACGTCACAAATACAGAAAACCAATCGCTGTCGAATATGCAAATGTTGGCAAAGAAATCGGAAACTTCCAGCGCCTGCGGAGGCAGCGCATCCACGAGAGCCATCTTGATGCGCACATTCTTTCACCGCGCAGGCAGCTGTGGTGAGCGCGGCCTGTGTTATTTGCATATCATGAATATTCATACTCTCAGAATTCCTCAATGAGGGAGAGAGAGTGGATAGTTTCCCGTCCCATTTCAGAGGGTTTTTTAAAAACTCTTTTGGGGGTTAACAATGTTAAACAAAATATAAGCATAGCTGATTATTTTCATATACTTTAAAATGTGACTGGAGGAGTTCTTTAGGATTTTTCATGTAAACTTGAACATTGAAATGGGGACCAAGAAGTTAGTATCAAAAAGAATAAATATTTAAACAAAGAGCTTTTCATTTATTTTTTAACAGAACCTTACACTTCAGAGTTGACAAGTTTGTCTTTCTCCAGCAGTGGTTGAATCATCAGTCCACAGCTCATCATTTATCACTTATCGAATAATACAGCCTGAGGGTGTAGAAACCGAGCTTCACTTCTAAAAGCAGCATAATGGTGGTTTGTCATCAGGGCGTGTGTTCGTATCCTGCAGCAGCACTGGTAACAACAGTTCATCGGGTGGCTGGACCTGGAGTCTCAGCTGAGGCAGCTCATCTCTGGAGCATTAACACTGTCAGCGGTGACAGACTGCTTTTCAAAGCCCACACTGTGTGTGTTTTTTGGCATGTTCAGGAGGCAGGTATCGCCCAACCCTGGAAACGGGACTTTTATTCACAGCCCTGTATTTTCTTTACCACTGTCGGTCTGTTTTGTTTTGTGTTGGTTCATATTGGGCAGCTCAGGGAAGCAGCAATGTGAGAATACCACCCAGGCCACCGTGCTGTTTTTAGAAAACACAGCTTCTTCCGTGAATTGAAATATGAGGTGAAAATAGGACTATCCAGGATTTAAAAAAATATATATATAAATTATACATATGCTTATTTAAATATATTAGAGAATTCCTCACCACCATTCAGCAATACAGTAGCTGAATCACATCACTGTTGCTAAGATTACCTCACAGGGGATTGTGTTTCAGCTGTTGCAAAGCAGGTTTCCCACAACGACATTTCAAAGGCAACAAAGGATCCTGTAAACCCTGTAAACTAACCACAGGGACCCCAGCATCCCACAATGAGATGACCCTACAGTATTATTGGGGCTGGGGGCTGCACTGATCCCAGATGGGTTGCCTCATTTACAAAAGTTTCCTTTGTGAACCAATCAGCCACTGGGGATTGACAGGGGGGAAAAGAGCCTTTCAAACTCTGCCTGTGTCTTTGGAGAGTCCTTTCACTCCAGAAACACGAGACTTAACTTGCACTGAGTCACACCGCTCCGAAAAAAAATACTCCACAAGGGTTGAATAACCCGAGATGTGAGCCGAAACACAAAACACATAATTCACATTTTCATTTATGTGATCAGTAAGTCAACGCAGCAGCCAGCACAGGCCGAGCCCCTCTGGTGGCTTTGAAATGCATTCAGTACAAAAAAGCAGACTTTCACACTGGACCGTACTCGGGAGGCTTTACTCTACTTTTGTCACTTCCTCTGAAAACAAAGCAATTTAGGAAACATGCAGCAAACACATGCCCGGCCACACAGTCGGACAGGAAATGCACTGAGTGTTTGAAGACAATAGAGGCTGAGCTGGGAGGGTTTACTGTCACAGAACGGCGCAGGGCAACGCAAGAGGCCTCAAACTGCTTAAAAAGACAACGCACGACAGGTGCCCATCAGACACAACAGAGAATACACAATAACTTGTATTTAAACCTAAATTACCAAGTGAGTGAGTCAAGTCAGTGATATTTTTTACATGGGTAAATGAACGGAAACCCCAACTGAAAAAAGCCACAGCAGAGGCGTGTGTGTGTTGCGTTCAGGGCCAGTCTGTCTTTATCATCAGCTCAACAAATCAAATACAAATCAACTGTTATTTTTTTATTTCACATAGCGACCGTTCGAAGCGCTTTATAGAACAAATCACAATCATACAATGTTCTGAAAGTTTTCCTGGTGCTGCAAATATGTCTGATTCATCATAGATGGACGGCAAACTCCAGACAATGTCCGGACCCAAATTTGAGGACATTTTCCGGAGTTCATGTCTTGAAACAGCTACACATTCATTCATCACTTCTATGTACAGCACGTTTTCTATCACGCATCCTTCATACACTGCAATTTAGGGTTAAGTGTCTTGCCAACCCTCTCTATCTCCTGAGCCACGGCCGACTGTCTGATGAACGGTCAAATACTGCGTTTATCAAGTGTAACAGAGAAAAGCAGAAAAGCCTCAAATTAGACAAGTACAAAAAGACATAATTCAAAGCATTTTTCTCTGAATTTATATGATTTCCTTATCAGTGAATTGTTGCAAGCTCTTCTGTATGCTGTGCAATACATTTGAATCCAGTTGTTGAAGCCCATGAGAGTATATACACAGATACTAAACACTGAGGGGAGATTTGCAGGCTGTTCTGCAGCCTCAGGAAAAGGATCAAGTCTAAGAATTGTGGTACCACTTGGGAATGTCAGGAGCAGAATTCCTGTAAACGCCGCCTTGAGGTATGAATTGGGTGAAGAGGAGGAGGTGAAGATATGAGAGTCTAATAACACCGGAGTTTGCCATGACTCAGGATGGCTGAACACCTGGTCTCCATGATGAGTCAGTGTGGACTCACGACGAAAGCACACTCCTACGTTACCGCTAGTAAACACTTGTTTCTTTAGGGGTAAGAAAGCACTGAGGCGAAAAGATAATTTCTATTGATTGCGCTTTATTTTTGTACTATGGTTAGTGTTTGTACATCATTTTGATAAATGATGCTTACTAATTATGAATTATCTCCACAGGACCATGTGATGATGGGATCAGCAGTGAGAGCAGGCAGCACAGGCACAGTGGAGAAGAGTCACGCGGTCCTAAAGCTGCCAATGGGACCGCCATCAGCCTGGCGTCAAATTCAAGCTCTCAGTGTGACAGCAGCTCAGCTCTCCCCAAACTGGTGTCAGGGGTGAACCAGGAGCTGCTCGTATCGGGTGCCGTGATCTTGCCAGGTAGGGGACGAGCGATGCTTTCACCTCCACCCATCAGCTCATTTTATACTGTATATTTGAGCTGCTGAAGTCATTGAGTAGTCTTATTTGTTGCTTATGTCATCACAAAAAATCATGTCAAAAGATAAATCCATAAATTAATAAATAAACAAGAGCATTCAGAGAGCGCAGGCTTTCACCGAGGCTGTCCAAAATGTTATTGCCTGTTACCATTGGCCAAGACCTATCTTTGAAGAAAGTTTCATGCAAATCTTTCCATAACTTCTAACAAACAGACAAACCCATCACCTCCTTGACGGAGGTAATGAATATGTACTGTGCTTCACATTGACATGGACGAAGAAAACTTTCCTCGTCTCCTTGCTCCCATTCTTTTTGAATATATTTTGGAACTTAACACATTTGTATTGCTTATTAACATTTACAAATGTGCAATTCTGTTTAAATTATACACCAGAAACATGTCTTTTCCACTGCTGGTTTGTGTTAATTTTGAGTTATTGTTTATTTATTGTTAATAGTGTGTGTTTTGTCTGTGGAAAAGGCTGAAATCCAATCCATTTTAAAATTTAACAAGCCTTTTTAATAAACTTTCATTCCTAAGCTCTCGTTAATATCTTATCCCAGTTAGATGGCAAGATCGAGATGACACTGTAAAGTTAAGAAGGTGATAGGCGACATCTGTGCGTGTTAAGTGTTGACCCCCTGCCGGCCTTCTCTCTTCCAGGAAACAGAGATCGCAGTGGGAGGGCAGTGCTGCAGGTGTGCACGAGAGCTCAGGTGTGGGCAGGTGAGAGTTGCACGGTCAGTGACCTCACCTGTTTACTGGGCTACTACTACTCTACACTGCGGTAAGTCACACACACACAGACACACACACTTAGGTTTTTTTCTGTCTGTGTTACTGAACAATAACTTTCACACCTGTACTTTTCCCCTGAGGTGACCACAGCGACCGCTAATCCAGGATTTATTAATTAATACATTTTACTTTAGAGATGATAGATGTTTATTAATGCACAGTGTTTGTGAGCAATTATCTCCTGTGAATACAAGTTTTATCATATTACAACTGCGTTTTACTTTGTTGTCAGTCATTATCTGTTTAAACTGCAGCCTCACCTATGGCTGACATATACATTTATAAAAAGTTACAATGTTTAAAATTATTGTAACTGTTTATTGGTTACAATACAAACTAATAAATAGTGTGTTTTAAACCATTTGTTCAATGCTCATATACTTTTCATTAAGTTTCATTAAAATAGTTTAATAAAACGCATTGTAAGAAAACTTGAGAATAAAAAATCATCAGTTTCACAGGGTTTTTCTAATAGGCACTGTTTGATATTTGTTCTTGCTGAGATGACTAATTATACTGTTTTTCTCAAGCAGTAAAATACGTGCAGTCATTCCAAGGCAGCACAAAATCAATATATGTTTCTTAACTGAACTTTAAATGTCGCAATAGAGTCAGTCACGTACTCCTCAGTTCAGTTTTACCTCATTAATCAGGCGGCACTAATTCCTTAGCTGTCAAAATATAGTATTGCATGCAGTCCGTTTGTTTGTCTTTTTTACAAAGACAGCACTAACTTTAATTCTTTGGTTTCAGGAGAGAGCGACGGGATCAAGGTCTAACTGTTGTCATAGACGGCAGGAGGCAGCAGCCTGTCCCAGCTCTGTTGTCATCTCTGTCTGAACTGCAGGTGAGCCCACAGTGGAAAATATGTAATTACCCTCCAACACGCCCAAAGAGGTTTCAGGCCCCGCAGAGTCTTTGTTGTCTCTCTCTCTCTCTCTCTCTCTCTCTCTCTCTCTCTCTCTCTTTCTCTTTCTCTTTATCTCTCAGAGTTATGGCATTCCTAAAACATTTTCTATTGTTCGGCCTCTCGGTCTCTGACACAGCTTTTATCTATTTTTTAAATATTTTTTAAGTGCCCACCTTGAATGTGTAGTGACTGCACTTTACTGTAAGATGTGTTTTTTTCTGAAAAAGGCTAGCCTCAGGGCCCTTGTAGAGAAAGCCTGTGCTTACTTGTCTGTTTTTAACCACACACTGGGAGCGGGGGTCGGCTGCAGCCGACGTGTCATCATGTTATGATGATGAGTTGCTCTCCGATGTAAGACTGCTAATTCTGTAAAACCTCAACACGCCTGCTGCACAGTGTTTAGCCATTCACCTCAGAAAAAAACACATCTTCTAATTTTGTTATTGTTTTATGTTTTTCATTTTACGATACTGTAAAAATGACATGTGCATATTTTTCAGGCTTCAGTACCAAATGCACTTTACTCGGTTCTCTTTCTGGTGGACAAGGAGGCAGCAGCTAAACCTGAACGAGACATCAATGTGCAGGTAAAAACAAAAATATTTAAAATAATGTGATGTGCGAATGCCAGTTCTTATTTGATTTAATAAGATTCAGATTTAATAAGCCTATTTGTTACTGTACTCAGATTTGATGAATCCTATCTAATCACCTCGCTGGAAATTAGACTTTGGGTAGTTATTGTATCTTTGAGGGAGGGTAGGAGAAACACTCTGACTGAGAACTGAGTGTGTGCGTGTGTGTGTGTGTGTGACTGTATGTTTGTGCTTTTCTTTTTCTGGGCACAGACTGAGACGCTGTCATCTCTGAAGGCTCTGCTGAAACACATCGACCAAACCCAGCTCACACGAGCCTTGGAGGGCACCTTCCCCTACGACCACAACCACTGGATCCACTTCAGACAGGTGGGTGTGACGGAGGGGGCTCGGCCTGTAGCCAACATCATAAACATACTGTATTTGTAAACTTAACTTTAGTGCATAGCGTGGGTGGGAATACCTTTTGAAATTGCTGTTATTCCAAGGTTATGTATAGTTACAAGAAAGGACTTCTCTGGGCCAGATGAAATATGATCAGTTAGAGATATGGAAACTTGACTTTTCTTGACTCACCCATTTCATTTCAGGCAGGGACACTGGACAATACTTTTAACTTCTCCTCACAATGCCCTACAGATTTGAAGTATTTGACACTGCTAATTATCTCGCTTCATGTCTTTTTCTCTGTCTTTCTCTTGCAGAAAATTGAACCATTTGCCAGCAGTTGTAGCGCCGCCATTGCCTCCCTTCAGGAGTCTATCAGCACATTGAGCAACAGCGGCAACATGAAGACCTCAAAGGTCAGACCCAGCCCCTGTGGGCTGTCTGGCCTGCTGACCTATGTGTCTCTGCTGGCACACAATAGCTGCCTGCAGGAGTAAACAATTGAGGACTTAGTTTTATGGTTAACCCTCATGACCTTTGTCCAGTTGAGATCAATTAACCTTGAAAAGGATTTTGTTTTGAATTAAAAATAAAAGCAAATATTTCACTTCATTAGTGCTTAGATCCCCTGTGAAATTGTATTAATTTATACATAATCAATTTGCCTCTGGACATGTTTGATTCAGGAGGTTTCTGAGGTGATGGAAGTGCAGAGGCATCTCATGAAGTGTGTGCTAGATGACACTCGTCTGAACAGACTGCGTCTCGAGGGAGGAACTGTCCTTGCCCGCATCAGGAAGGAAGAGGCCTGCGAGAATGAGACCTACAGGTACTGCAGGCAGAGTGGTTGAACTCAACCATATCGCGGTTAGTGCCTGTCTTGATAAACCTGTTAAACCATATTTTTTTTCTTCTTTTTGTTCATTCAGGGATGCTGTAGACATGTTGAATGCACTGTACAACCAAGTAGATGAAGAGGTTCATAAGCTTGTGATCCTGTCCAACAAGTCTCAGAAACAGTTGGAGAGCCTGCTGGAGGTGCGCACATTTGAGGAGCAAACACAACAGGTGACCTCAAACTTTATTTCCCTCCACATTGTGGATCTTCGGTGCTGCAGGCTGTCTCCGCTCCCAGTGCACAAATGTGATAAATCCATCCAAAATCCCTTGTCTTCTCAGATCAAACTCTGGTTCAGTGTAGAGGGAGAGAAGCAACTCGCACCTTTGGAATCACAAACTCTGTCTGTGGCCAAAATCAAGGAGATTAGAGAGAGCTTGGACCTGTTTCTAGAGGAGTCTGTGGTAAGCACAACAATTATAAACCTGTTCCTCGTTGTTTTTTATGTCTAATTTTCAGAAGACAAGCAGTGTTAATTTGATTTGTCCTTCATACCGACAGCACCAACAGAGACATGGCCTGCAGCTTGTGAAAGAGTCTCCAGAGTTTCTTCCAGGGTCCGTTCTCCTCGACTTTAAGCAGCATCTGGGCTCCATCCTGAGCAGAGTCGAGCGGAGGAAGACCCAGCTCGACATCCTAACCAACCTGCATGAGTTTTATGACTCAGTAAGTATTAAAAAAATCAATTCAAAGTTTACATTTGCATTTTGAGATTCAGGATTTAATTTTAATGCTTAAAAGAAAAGCTGGACTCTGATCTTTTAACTGGCCTGATTACGATTTCTCTTTCCTAATTGTAGGCAAACCAGTGGATGGACCACTGTCAGGATTATTTCCATCACCTCAGCCTGGACAGTACGGGAGTCAGTCTCTCGCCGTCTGTGGTGCAGATCCTGCAGGATTACTGCACCGAGGCCTCCAAGTTCTCCATGGACAACTTCAGCACCCTTAATGACATGGTGCTCTCGCTGGAGAGTCCTCAGCAGCTGCAGCAGTGGAGCACAGTGTGGCACCAGTGTCAGCAGACCAAGCAGCAGCTGGAGGAGACTTTGTCCCGAGCCGTGGCCGCAGCACAGGACTCTACAGCTGTAGACACAGCGGCTCCTTTAAAGACTGAAGAGAGTCAGATTGACACAACAGAACAGCATGAACATAACGGTTGTGTGCTTTTACCTGGGCTGAATACACCGCTGACTTTTGAGGACAACAAGCCTCACTCTGCTGGGCCTTTCTCCAAAAGCCCATCCAGTTCAATCTCCTCCTCCTCGCACTTCACTTTCTCGCCCGACTGCGACAGCAAACTGAGGCAGAGTCCGTCCATGTTTGACGACACGGACAGCGACTGCACCATCGACTCGACCATCTCCTGCCACTCAGAGCCCGTGTACACGGGGGCTGCCCGCCTCCGCAAGCAGCCGATGAAGAAGATCATGAAGAAGACCATGAGCTACGAGCTGACACCGAGAGACAGTGGTCACTCAGACGTCAGCCACATTCATGGCTACACGGGCGTGTACATCAAGGGTTTGGAGGTGGCAAATAATGTGTCCGCAGAGAAGAAGCTGCAGAGACCCGATGTGACGAGCCCAGCGTTAGGACGGAGCCGCAGCATGTCCACGCCGTCCAGGGCTCATGACAGAGGTAGTGATGGCGACGGCAAGAAACAGAGCAGGTGAGGAAGAGAACCACAATATTACTGATATACTTATTATATTACTACTTATATTACAAACAAACAAGATGAGTGTATATTTACAAGGCATAGACAAAATACCAGCAACAACACTGTGAAATATAATTGACCAGCTGAGGAGAAAAGACCAATGTCCTGCTGTTGTTGCATACATTTTGTTAAAGTATAATGTGTTGACAAATATTTGTTTGGCTATTGTTTTAGTTAAAGTCAAAGTCCTTCTCTGGTGTTTTTGGTATTTTGTCTACCCCACTTATTAATATGTCAAAGTCAAAGCTAGTCATAAACTTACAATGATATTAATATAGTGATATTGTAGTCTTCATACAAATTGAATAAAGATTACTGGCAATCTGTTAATTATTTTTATACAATTAACCCCATAATATTCCATTTATAATTGAATAATGAGAAGGTCGGTATTGTCATAAAATAATCGTTAATGTTTTTAAGATAAGTCAAGATAAGATAATTCTTTATTTATCCCACTGTGGGGAAGTTTGCCGTTTTACACCAGAAGATAAAATAAAAATAGAAACATTGAGAAAAGAATTAAAATAAGTAAAGCTGGAATATAAATACAGGAAAAATTGACTAAAATAGAAATCATGTAAACAATATAACCCAAAATATATGCAGTGTGAGATTACCTAAGGTTGTTTTGGTATTATATTAATACTTATACCAATGTACTGTAAATATCGTAAAGAAATATTGTCCTTATTTTTTATCTACCAGTAAAGTGCAGCACATCATGGATGAGATGATCTCAACGGAGAGGGAGTACGTGCGGTCACTCAGCTACATCATCGAGCACTATTTCCCGGAGATGGAGCGCCTGGATTGGCCCCAGGACCTGCGGGGGAAGCGCAGCATCATTTTTGGGAACGTGGAGAAACTGTGGGACTTCCACAGCCAATACTTCCTGAAGGAGCTGGAGTCATGCGCCCACTCGCCGCTGTCCATCAGCAGCTGTTTTCTCAGACACGTGAGTCCACGCGGTCTCGTCAATGCAGCACAGTGACAGCTTGAAAAACACCACTCAGGTCCCAGTCACTGTGATGATGTGCTTATTTGTTGTTACTGACTTTTCTTCAACTTCATGTAATGTTTCCAGTGTAGTGACATGGTTTCACTACCTCACTGTTCCATTATAGTTTGTAAACCCATGTATTTAAGTCACCTGTCACTGAAAGCAGAACCCATACAATTACATTTACCGTCTCTTGGGAGCGGAATCATTCACAGTATGTTTGCTAAAACATATTGAAATGCATGAAGGCTTTTTTTTGCTGTGGTCAGTGTTGTAACTTGTTAATCTTGTGTGCAGGAGGATCAGTTTGGAATGTATGCTCTGTACAGCAAGAATAAGCCGCAGTCTGACGATCTGCTCAGCAGCCATGGGAACGAATTCTTTAAGGTGCGTCTGGAAAACTTCGGCCCTGGCCACATTCCTCGCACTGTGACCCGTCACCACTGTGTTCAAATCGACATTTGGTCGTGGTGCAGCCTTGTGTTATATCATAACATTAAGAAGCGTCACTCTCTCAAGGCCCAAAAAAAGCCTCTGTATTTTTTATACTATTTTTGTTTTTTTTATTCTTGTCTACCCTGCTGTAATAAAAAAATCCCCACCGTGGGGTCAATAAAGTTGATCGTATTAGTTTAAGCTTCTTATATTCTGTGTATATATAGAGAAAAGAAAAAAGGAAAAATATGTTCTTGTTATTTCTCTAAACTACATGTAGCTCCAACTTCTTCAGATGATAAAGATCCTCAGTTGTCATAGATATGGTGGCAGAGCTCATAACCCCTTATCCTTTGTCGAAAAAACAGAGATATTTAAGTTGATATAAAAACAATTTTATCCATTTCATATTGGTTTGTTTTTAACCACAGGGAAGTTAAAAGTGTATTTTTCAACAGTAGAATGTGTCAGTGAATTCATATCTTTCGAATAGTTATTAAATAACTAAGTTTAAGGCATGCTTTGTGTTGTCTGTCATCTGTAAATTCATATGATAAATTGTGATATATATTTTTAATAATTTTGATATCGGCCTAAAAACATGCAGTATTGGTCAGGCCTGGATACATCGCCTCAACTCAACTGTAAACTGTATGAAAATAAATGATTCACAGTTTCACAAAGCTCTCCACATTTTTTCAACTTTTGCAGACTATTAATTTGTACAAAAGCAATAACACAATAACAATAAAAATCCTCACTGTGTCTCTCCAGAACAAACAGTTGGAGCTGGGGGACAAGATGGACCTGGCATCCTACTTGTTGAAGCCCATTCAGAGGATGAGTAAATATGCCCTGTTACTGAAAGACCTGATTAAGGAGTGCAGCCAGGCCCAGGAGCAGGAACTGAGTGACCTGCGCACCGCAGAGGAGTTGGTCAAGTTTCAGCTTCGCCACGGCAACGACCTGCTGGCCATGGATGCCATTCGGGGCTGTGATGTGAGTAGAAATACGTACGGCATGTGCTGCTGCTTCTAATGGATATTTTGATTTCAGCATAAAAGCCCTGTGCCACTTAAAGAAGACATTGGTCATTAAATCTATTCTGGACTTCGAGGTCATCTTGTTATGTATACAGTCATGTGAGGTCAGATCCCCGTCAGGGATTGTATTGTTCTCTGTCATGCATGTGAACGGTCATGTTTCCTCTTCAGGTGAACCTAAAAGAACAGGGTCAACTCCGCTGCCAGGATGAGTTCATAGTCTGGTGTGGACGGAGGAAATACCTCCGCCATGTCTTCTTGTTTGAAGACCTCATCCTTTTCAGCAAGACCAAGAAGATAGAAGGAGGATATGACATTTACATCTACAAACAGTCCTTCAAAGTAAGAACTTATTGTTTGAGGAAGTTTTGTTTTTTGTATAAGGGCAGGAAATTTAGTGGAGATTTGTTTTTTTTATTCTTTTCTGTTTAGACAGCAGAGATAGGTATGACTGAAAATGTTGGTGACAGCGGCCTGCGTTTTGAGATCTGGTTCCGTCGGAGGAAGTCACAGGACACGTTTATACTTCAGGCCAGCTCTGCAGAGGTCAAGGCTGTGTGGACGGCCATTATTGGCAAGATCCTGTGGAGGCAGGCGCTCAGAAACAGAGGTTAGATTACACTGTTTTTACACACGCTATTCCCTGTTCATTTCAGTATTGATACAGCAAGATATGGTAACATACACATTTTATTAATCAAGTTGTATTTTGTTGACTCCAGAGGTGCGTATGCAGGAGATGGTTTCTATGGGGATTGGAAGCAAACCTTTCATGGACATCAAGCCAAGTGATGCAGCTATCAGTGACCGATTCATCGACTATATAATGAAGGGGTCAGGTGAGCTGTTTATTTCTCTGGCTCCTATTCTCTCTCCAGTTTGTTTAACTCTGAGAACATGCACAGACTATACAAGGGATTATTTATCTTATAATCATGTAGACACAAAAACGTTTTTCTTTGCTAAAACCACAGAAACTTGGCCCTCACTGAAAGGTGTTTTCAGGCAAGTCACATTTGAAGAATTTCATTAGGTAAACACCTCAGATGTAATCTAATTCTTTCAGAATTTTACATGCAATTACACGTGAAACTATTTCACATTGCCTCTCTGTCATGGTTTACCACTGCAGCTGTAAAGAAAGATTCACACCTCAATTATCACCATTTGAACACCACAGGAATTTTTCACACATTCCTGTCACTTTTCCTCCCTCACATGATCTCACTGTCTCTCTCTCTCTCTCTCTCTCTCTCTCTGCCTACAGAGTCTAGGACGAGAGCCTCCATCGCCGTGCCCTCATTTGAATACTCCACTTCGTTCAAGAGGCCTCACTCCACCATCTCTAACAGCAGCACCTCCTCCTCCAGCAGCCAGTCGTCCTCCTCCCTGCTGGGCTCGCTCAATCTCCACCTGTGCTCCTCACCCTCTCACCCACACACACATCCGTACCCACTGACCGGTGTTCCCTCCTTTGCCCAGTGGCCCTACGACTGCATAGAGGAGGACGAGCTGGAGCAGGACACTGGGAGCCAGCCCTCCATGAGTGAGTGTCCATCTTCAGTTACATTGTATTAATTGGGTTGTGTTAAATTTGATTATTGAAAACTGGTGAACATTAGATACAGAAAGATTCTGGGTGGAAAACAAGATTTCAGAAATACAATTCACCATTAACGCGGTAGATTAACCACTTGTTGTCTTTTAAATTTTTTGGGTGTGTCCATAATCTGCAACTCCTTTGTGCTTTATCGTCATTTTCTTCACTTTTTTTATTATTGAAAGTATTTTCTGTAATTATTTAATCAGTGTTACCTCACAGCAGAAAACCACTTTTGGATCTGTGGGGAAAATCAAATGTAGTCTAAATTATTAAAGAATATATAAAATAATTTAGCAACTGTGAATAGCAGAATATCTTATCATAATGAAAACAGATCTGTTCAAGGTTTTCTAAATTAATGACACATTAATAACAACACAAAAATATTGTTATGACATTTAAAATACTTTTATAAGTATTGTCGGTGCATTAGTATGAATTCATTAATGTATAAATATTCACCCCCTCCAAGTCAGCATTACCTAAATTAGACTAGACAATAAAAAGGAGCCAGATGAAAGAAAGATTAATACGATTCAAAATGATGGACACTTCATAATATAATCATGACATATTAATATAATAACAAGTAAAACCAACAAAATATATTGGATAGCCTGTATTCGAAGCATTTGGTCTTTTTTCTGCCGCCACCACTAGGAGTCGTCCAAGTCTCAACAATTTCAATCCCACACACAGGAGAAGAAGAACTTATAAAAATGACAGACTTGGCACAGTATCTACATTCTTAATGGATTTCTGTTTTGTTTGATCAAGTATGTCTGTATCTTTTGTCTCTGTTTTGCCACAGATATTGAGAGCTCAGAGACGTCCTCCCCCTGCGCCTCCAGTGAAAGTGTTACAGGGCTCAGTGCCCTCACCGTACCCGGCCACCCCCGCATTGTCATGGACTCCTACAACAACAACAACAACAACCACGTGCCCTCCTCCTCTTTCCTCTGCACCGCCACACCTCCCTCCTCCATGGCATCACCTTCGATATTCGAGAAAGATGAAGACCTCCAACCCCAGGGCACCAAGTTCATCACAGCAGTGAGTGTTTGATCGTCCTTCTTGTCATCTTCTTCTACTGAAATGACCTGGCGCCTGTGCTACGAAGCAGGATTCGTGGTTATCGAGGTCACCTCAGATGAATCCTGAGAACATAACTGGTCAGACAAGCAAATTGTTGGTGTAGGGGGACTAATTATTTAAATGACTTGATATATTATGAGTATGATTGCAGACTCTGATTACTTAAAGGGACGTTGTGGGAAATAGTGGCAGCGCAATTGCATTCACAACCTTTTTGCTGTTCTGTTTTTGCCCAGAGCAAGACCTCTCATGTAGCAGTAGGCCTCTCTACTGTGGTCTGACTCAGAGTTTTTAGCTCAGTAAGTAAATGGTGTCACCTGAGTGGACACAAGTGTTGTTGTCATCACAAACCGCATTAACGCCTGTGAGGTGCCACCTCTGAACATTAATCTGTGGGAAATGTGCTTTGGTGCTTGTGCTGTGTGCTGCATGGTCGGCTGTGTGTCCCGGTGGGCTTCGAGAGCTCTCGCCCCGATTGGTGGTTTGTCTCGTAAACTTCTGGCTTTTCCTCGTGTTTACCTCTAAGGTTTTCTCTTCGCCGCTGTTCTCTCTGTGCATCCATTTTGACATGAGGGTGAAACGCATGCATGTTCTATTACAGCCTTTGTTCTGAGGTTTTGCAATGCACGCTGGGTTGAAATGTCTTCTCAATACTGTAAGTTTTGTGTTTTTAACAAACTTTTTCCTTTCATGTGTGTGAAATGTTCAAATTCAGTCTTTATTTGTGTATTTCAGACAGATACAAATGAATAATCGCAATATTAAATGCAAAAAATGAAAGATGAAGAAGATGAAATTAGATGACCTGGACAGTGGAACAAATGAAGAGAGCATGGTTTCTGTTATTGGACCTAAGTGGCGATAAAATACTTCATTCATTCATTATAATCCACCTTTAAAAGTTGTTGCTTCACACACGTTAAACCAGTAGGATCCAGAGGAGGAACATAATTTCTCTTTTATATGTTTTCATAAAAGTTTAGGCATTATTTTAAGTATTCTAATGTATATGATAACTTTCCCTGAAATCGCCCTACTGCATTTTACTCCAGTTTGAACAACTCTATTGTATTCTCACACTTCAAGAAAATACTTTATGTTTTCCCCTTTACTGAAGCATGTATAAAAGCTATTGATTTAAGATAAAAACTTTGAAACCTCCTGGAAATGTTTTTCTTTGTCTTGCAAGCAACACTGATTTCTAGTCATTGCTAAACATTTTGGGAATTTAGTGTAACCCTAACCCTAAGCATGGAATGGTTCTTTTTATGCCATTTTGCATCATAAAAAGTGTTTAAAATGGCCCTTTCTCTGAATGACACTCTTAATATCGCATGGTGACTCAAATATAAATATTGTGTGCATAATATTTTAATGCGTTTATTTCTCTAAAAAAAAATGTTTTTCCTGTTTGTCTTTCCTTCTGTCTTCTTAGCTGTGAAGTCTTCAGACTGAACGCTACCTGATGCCACAGCAGGTCGTAAATCCCAAGTCCAGCTTCGGAGCACTAAGACTTTCAATGGATGAAGCTCAACTATTGTACGACATTTCATGAGGATACTGTAAATTGGAAATTGACGCATTATATACACTGTCATGATGGTACGTCAGTGGTCTGTACATTTGTGTTGAATGATCTAGATATGAATCAGTGTTTATATTGTAGATGAGTTTTTTATTATGTATTTTACAAAACAAGAAAGTAGCAGGCAGGTCAACACTGATGTTGTTTACTGTCGCGTTTCTTTTGTCGCCAGTCGTGTTATTACAAGTTTGTACAGATGATTAAAATATGTCAACCATAAATGTTGTATTCATGTCTGTTAGGTTTAACATAAAATTAAGTATTTCCACCAGTAGATATTGACTCCATTATTTGCAAACAAAAGGAAAACAAATAAAACAAAAACATTTTTACAGTTCAGTAAAAGTTTCTGTGTTAGAAAAAACAAGTAGCAGATATTTCCTCTGATAACGAAGCATGAGTATAAAACCACACACACACACACAGAGAACCTTGCAGAAAAGCCAGAATGAGCTGAACTATGAGACCCACTACTACCGTTAAACAAAGAGGAACAGAGGTTGAGGAGGAAGAAGTGCGGGTTTTTTCTTTCACGTGAGAAGCTGACATTTGCTCACCACAAGCCTTGTGTTCTCAGTCCCAGTCAAACATCAGACACAGACCACAGCCCGGCCTGTTCAGCAGCGGTTTCAGCTCCAATTTACAATCAAGACTAACTAAAAGCAACACGTGATGAACAATATAGTGAATAATATAGTGCTAATATGGTGACTCTACTTAATCACTAATTTATAGCTCTATTGGTCCTCTATAAACAAACATAATACCAACAGCTTGATCATGGTGCTTTGTCACGTTTCTCTTTAGAGAACCAGAAGCAGAGAATTGCAGAGAGGAAAACCTCAAGCCCCATCACACAAAGTGCCAGCACCTCTATCTGTGAGAAACATAAAGATCATCAATACATTGTTTTTTGCATCATAAAAACAAGCCCATCTTTGAAGCAGGAGTTTCTTTCATTTTCATTCTTACCCTCCAATACGGTTCATCCACTGGATTCCCGTAAGCCAGGTCAACGCCTATCAGACAGGCTGCAGCTACGGTCACAATGATACAGCCACAGTTTACTGCAAACGACAGCTGGAACAAAAGTCATAAAATGACCTATGAGCTGATCATCCTTTTCAACGGCTGTGATGTATCGTCAGTCAGGCTTCTACTGAGTCGTACTTACAGGTAGTAATCGTGGGTATTTGAACAGCAGGTTGGAAACTACTCCAGCAATGATGAACTGGAGAGAGGAGGGGGATACAGCTCAAGAGACCGACTTAAAACCTCAGCACCAAAATAATTACCTCATAGTTTTATCTTCTTTACTCAATGCATGTGTTTTTTTAATGACGTTGAGCAGAGACGTACAAGCACTCCGGTGAAGTGGGAAACTCTGAACAGAGTGAAAAGGGACTGGTCCATCTGCTGGGTAACAGCACATAAAATACCCACTCCGACACTGAGGAAACCGCTCACCATCTGCAGAGACTGACAGAGGAATGACAGAGGATACATATATATACACACACACACACACCACTTACAAACTATGAATGAATGCACTAACCAATCACATGAAATATCACGGGATGCATTGTCACTGCAATAAAAGCATATATTCATGAAGTTCATATTGTTTGATAAGTATTTGTATAAGAAACTTTTTGAGTAGGTGTTTTGTTGACCATGTTGTGCAGCAATAGCAGTTTTTGCACTTCAATCCCTGGTTGCTCTTAGTTACATTCTGAAGCGTCTTGAGCAAGACGACAAACCCCAACTCCTCATGATGAGCAGCGTATGCCATCAGCGAGTGAATGTTCGTGGGAGATTGTGCTTTTTTTATCTGCATTTCAAGGTAAAAACGCAATAAGTTTACTGCACAAATGAGATTTTTATGCTATATCTTTGAGGTAATAAAGCAGCTACGTGACCTGAGATGATTTGCCTTGTGTGATGTCAGTAAGCCCTCAGGTCTATAGGGTTTATTTTTTAATGGCTGTTACATGCGATTGCATTTTACAAGTGTTTGCATTTTGTATCTTACCCCCAACACAGAAGGTTGCTTCTGTAGGAGGTCATGCAAGGGCCCTTTGTCATCTGGCAAGACCTCTGTCGCTTGATATCGCCGCACCATGGTCGGCTCTCCACTGTCGGCTCTGTGCGGCTCCTCATCAGTTCTTTGGATATCCATGTCAACATCGGCACAGGCCATGATGCTTCTCTGACCTGGAGGGATCCAAATGATTCTAGAGTAATAAAATGATTTAGAAATCAAAGTATTATTTTTCACTGTCAGTCCTTCAGTACTATTTTAGCATCATCAGGGAACAAACCCAAGTAAACTACAGAGTGACTACAAAAAAAGTAAACCCTTATACGTTGAAACATAATAGCACATATCAATCCTGTAATAACCTGTTGAAATAAATGTGTAACATGTAATGTTTCTCGCCCCTTAGTGTCAATAACATGGACAATATACTAAGTAACTTATTATATATTATAGTCTAACATGTCACAGTACAGCAGAAAAAATTAAAGAAATTAATCTTGTATTTGTAATTTTTCATGGACAGATCGTTCAATTTTCAATATTTATAATTCTGCAGTCCGGTGAACAATCAGAATTTTAAAGTGTGGAATTGTACATCACTGGCTTTTTATGAACATTAATAATACAGTGTGTCAATACGTTTTTCATCAAACAAACTGGAAAAGTGTTAACCCAACATAACATAATAATTTATCACAGTTTTGTCTTTTTATCAAGTTTAACTTTCTCCTTTTTACAAAACATGACAGAATATTAATAGCCAATCTCAACCGCCTGATCCTCATATTCTTTGCAGAGCTTCTCAGATGTTATATTTAAAAAACACATTGAAACGTCCTATATATATATATATACGTACTCACATGTATGCAGACTTCATGATGCCTACAAATTCTTATAGTGCATTTTAAATGTGTACAACAAAGCATTTTGCAGTGCGATGTAATGAAGATCTTAAAATGAGATTCTTACCAAGTTTGGCTTGAGTCGTATCTATTTCCCTCTTTGTATGTGTCTTAAACAAATGTCTTGTTCTTTAGGCATTTTTCACTTCCCTGCAAATACTTAGAAATATATCTCACACCTCCACTTCCCCACCCCGTCAGTGGTCTCAGCACTGTGTTCAGCACTCAGAGGCTCATTAACACAAGTTGCTCCTTATTGTATTTCTGATACAAGAAACACGTTCTCTTTAAGTTTATGACCAAAAGTAAAGTAAAATATTAGGTCTTTACGTTTTTGAAAGGTTCGCGCAATCAGTCTGCACACAAGCCTTTTGTGTTCTTTGTGTTATTTGTGTGTGTGTGTGTGTGTGTGTGTGTGTGTGTGTGTGTGTGTGTCTGTGTGTGTGTGTGTGTGTGTGTGCGTGTGTGCGGGTTGGTGGTGGTGGCAGAAAGAGAGAGACAAAAAAAGACCAAGACAACTGGCTTGCCTGGTCATTTCCTCTTCAAACTTATTTGTCAAAGCAGAGAATTTCTGATCCGAATCCAGTTAAGAGAAAAGATAAAAAGGTACGTGACTGAAAACCTGCATTACAGATCACCAGTGATTTAAACTGCTTTACCGTCCTTTGCACTGATCTTGTTCACAGGAAAAATGAGGAAGACATTTGTGTGTGATGAATCGATGGTCATCACTATTCCCTTAGGGAATTTCAAAAACGATGGAGCGGGTCAACTGATGCCAGAGAAGTTCAACTGTGTGTTCAGGGATTCTTTCAAGGTCTTCGTCGTCAGGGGAAAACCTAAACCTCTTGGAGTAAGTTTAGTCATTTATCGTACAGATATAAATGTGTTGCACCACGTAAACACACTCTTATATGGTTTATGTTTTATATTTATTGTATTTTCTGTTTGTTTATCTATTTATTTATTTCTTTTTATTTACAAGGCAGCCCAGGCCATTGCTGGTGTGTTTCTTTGTACTCTTGGTCTGGTTTCAGCAGTGAAATTAATGATCCCCACCGTATCCAGTGTTCTGGTAAATACATTTTTAAAAACACCAGTTTGAAACTATTATTCTGGGTGTTTTTTGATGAATTTGAATATGTAATCAAATAAACTGGTTGTTGAACGAATAGTGTGCATATGTAGTTTTTCCGTTAACTGCTGTGGCGCTTCTTATTTTTATCTTCATTTGTTATGACATAGGATTTGGAAAAACATTATTATATTTCTGTGTATATAATTTATATATTTTATCATCAACCTTAGTTTGTGGTCTCTGGTTGGCTGTCCTATGCTGCAGGAAAAGGTCCTTGCATGTGTGTGGTAAGTAACATTTTTTAAGTATTTTAAGAAAAAAAGAAAAAGTAAAACTTGTTTGCAAGTGACTAAACTCTCTCTTTTAACCTGTCTCTTTTATTTCAATGTAAAAAAAAGTTGACTGAAACTACAACTTTACTTTAAAAACTGCTGGCATATGCTGACATTTGTACATGTAAAACTAAAGTAGTTTTATTCTGTGTTTCTGATAGAAGATTATTTTATTTTAAAATTCTCTGGTTTTTTAACAGTATTCATAGGATTCTTCTTATTCAGCTCAAGATTAAAATGTGTTCCTTCATATGCCAAATATGAAATATGTTGTTCTTTTGATATGATGTATCAGAATAATCTTTCATTGCTCTTAAAAATGTGGATTCAGAGGGAATATATGATGATCATTGCAATCATTTTTTTAAATCATGGAACTACATAATCTCTATTTAATTACTCAAAGATTTGTTATTGTCTGTGTGATTGTAACTTAGCTCAAACTTAGTTTGATCGCTGACTCACTGACACTTTGCTGCTGTAATGGATGTCTGTGCGGACATAAACATATGCTTAATGTAACGTGATGTCTTTTTCCAGGCAAAGCTGTCATTCTCTCTGAACATCATAAGCTTCTTCTGGTCAATTGCGGTATTCTCTGTTACCGTGTTCCAATTGCAATATTTGTCAATATTGGATTCACATCATGAAACGGTAAAGGAAAACACCATGACCATCAAATGCGTGACCACATTCCCTCTGAAAGACAAAACAAATGTGTTTTCACTTCCAATAATCTCTTCACTTTTTTAAACAGCTGTTTAAAGGAGTCATTGGATTGATGATGAGTCTGCTGGTCTTTGAGAATTCTGTTGCCGCGTTCTTGATCTACTGGATGAGTAAAGCTATTTGCAGAGAAGACTTCAACACTTTGGTACGATTTTTTTCTTTGCAGCTACATTTATGCTAGATGAATAAAACATTACTAAAATAATAATAGTCTTTCTTTTTCTGCAGCCCATCATACTGCTGAAACAGAGAGACTGAAACAAAAGAACTGATGGAGCTCAACAAACAGAACACAGAACCAACCATATTTAAACGTTTGACTTCCTGCTTGTATAAAAACGGCTTGCAAGCCTTCAGTGTCATACAGTATATCCGTCAAAATACGCTGTGCAAGAATGTGTTATTTTTGTGTTTGTTTCAGAAATAGTTTCAAAAAATGTAAAGTTGCCTTTGAATATAATGTGTCATCTTTTACTTTTGCACCAATGCCGGTGTGTTGCTTTCTGCAGAAAACTGTATTGTCCCAACTTGACATATTTCTCAATGTCCAATAATCATATTTGAAAGCTACATTCATATTTGCTGTTGCTATGCTGATTGCTTTTTGTTGAGTCATGATTCTTTTATTTCTTTAAACATTACAAAGACATATATATTTGTCTTATAATCTCGGTGACACCCTATGGATTTCCTGTGCAGTATTTAATTATCTACTGCAACTTGGTTTGACATTTGATCGTATTAAAAGCCTGGCTCCTCATTATGACCGTTGTTTTTGTATGACTCTACATTTGGCTTCAGATCTGTGGGTTATACTGGACTGTTTTTATGTTGTTTAAAAAATAAATTAAAGACTGAATCAGATAGAGTCAGTTACATGTGATTAAATTATTTTAGTAAATTTGTATCCATGCATTTGTCTGCTCGTTGAGCCTAAACCCCACTGACAATGTAGTTCAAAGAAGGGACTTCATGTTTGAAATTAGTTTGAAAAAAACAAAAACATTTCCAAATTAAATATTTTATGTTGTTGCTGATCAATAATAAGTTAGCGTGGAAAAAAAAACAGGTTGGAGCAAATAATCAGTCCAGCAGAGACATTAGGAAAGAATATGAAAAGTTTTGTTATGTGTCCTAAGGCCGAAAAAGAAATAAATGTTTAAAAATGTAGGTCACTGATTACTATTTGGGGAGATAGAATAGAAGAATAGAGTCTTGAGTAGAGATCATGTGTAAGAGAACATTTCATGTGGATCTCTCTTCTTGTCTCTCCTAAACTACCAGATGTAACATTAACAGTAAGTCGTAAGAAGGTTTTTGCTTTGTGAGAAGTGACAGTGACCTCTGCTGATGGAACTGAGGATGTTATTCCCTCTTCAGTGTCCTGTGAGACGAGCGCATGAAGGACACAAACACACTGCAAGTCACCTTCAGGTGAAGGATGTACACTAGTTTAGGAAACACATTGATATTCAGGGGGGAAAGAACTGTGATCAGGTTCACAACAAAGTTTAAGGCTGACATATTTTATAATTTTTTTGTTGTGTGTGTGAAAAGTTTGACGATGAGCTGCTGGAGTGGAGATGAAGAAAGTCTTTTGTGTAGAGGTCACAAACAGTAGCAGCACTTCATGATAAAGGGAGGAC